>NC_087260.1:2545000-2845000 GCF_037042905.1 Lytechinus pictus | reverse complement strand
GAATTCATGAGCTGCTCAATAAAAAAAAAAATGTTGCTAGACTTTGCTATCAAGAACATTTTTCAGGACAAAATATTCTTTTCTTGTGTCAGAACCATCAATGAGCATCATCATTAAAACAAAACAAAATTTTTATTCTAGACTTCATGCATGTGACATCAAAACCTAATAGCGCCCTCCCTCAGAGGATATAGGAATATGCATAAATAGGGTTGTCAGAGATGCACCAGCTGCAGATGATCAATGCAAGCAATGCAATGGCAATGTACTCCAAGATGGCAGCATCATGAACTCAATGCACAAGGTTTCTGAAGCAGCTGTCACAAGTTGCAGCAAAGTTGTGACAAAAAAAAATGCACAACAGTTTCTTCATCTCTAAAAAGAAAACACAATACCTTGACTCTTGACAAAATATCAAAAACTATTTCCCACACGTTTGAAGAATCAAGCCTGTGATATAAATGATCCATGATATGTTGGGCATACAGTGACAAATATTGACCATTCCATCAGTGAATGGATAGCTTATACCATCCTGCCCTATTCAGATAGGGAAATTTTACCCAGGAAACAAAAAATTCTGCCACATCCCTATTTACCCCACCTGGGTTGAGTGAAGCCCAATGTGGATGGATTTCTTGCTGAGGAAAAATAAAATCTCGGGGTAGCATTTGAACCAATGACCTAAAGCGGCACAGGTCACAACCACTATAACACCCTGACCTTTCCATCAACAACCCTCTAAAAAAATTCAAATGGGTCGTCGGTTACAACATTTTCATTTCTTGGGTTCTTTCACTTGTCCCCCAGTGGCAACCCAAAATCAACCATTGTACTGTACATCATTCATTATATCACTTTCTGGAAAACATCAGAAGCGAAGATCCGTTGTCTATTCCACTTTGGTACCCTTTGCAGATATCAGGCACCTTTTGTATACGATTACATCTACATAGAGGTAATATCTTGAGACATGTACGTATCCCCCTCCTCAGGTACACAAATGGATCCTTACATGTGTGGCTGTGCTTTGCTTTTGTGCATGGTGGTATGCATAGTCATTGGCACATTGGTGTATTTTGACCAAATAGAGGGCAGTATGTGAATCTGATGTACAGCATCAGATGAATACCCTGACTTAAATAGTTAACCAAACTAATTAAATGTGCAGTAAATAGTGAGTGGACATTGACACAGAAGGACAAAATACAAGTTACCTTTCTTGATAAAAAAAATGATATTGAAATAACGATGAAATAATGATGAAATAATGAAGATTTCAAGGTAATCTTCAAGATAGTCTCGCAACTCGACCACTGATAGGACCCACGCCGAATCTCACACGACTAATTTCCCTCTAAAGGTAGTCTAATATAGTCTTTTCTCACCAATCAGCTATGAAATGAAACTGAAGAACAAGTCTACAGTATAGGCAACTTTCAATAATTCCCTGAATTGTTTATATGGTTGCTACCTTGTGTGTTAATAACGTCACCTCCGATTCTCTTTCCAGCAAATAACCAAACTCCCCATCTGAAAAAAATGGCCAGTCCTCCTCAATCACACACTGATATAGAAATCTATAGTGTATATTGTTATATACATGGTTGTAGGCTAGCTATGTTGCTATGTTAGAGTGTCCTCATGAAAAAGATGGAGAAGTCAGGGTCATCCATCCAGCGGCTCTCCGAGATAGACCATCGTGACCTCGGTGTTGCCGTAGACGGCTGAGATAGACGGATAGAGCTTCTCGTTGGGTAGACCCCTGAATGCCACGCCCAAGAACTCGTAGCCGCGTTCGAACGCGAGGTAGTTGTCCTCGCAGTCCAGAATGACTCGTATTTTCTCCCCGACCTGAAGAGGATGACATGAATAGAAAATGAAGAGAAAAATCAATGAGAATGTATTATGAAGTGAAATCAATATACATGTATGTATTGAAGAGTGAGGAAATAATTAGATTGGATTAAAGGGCCCCTGCGGAGCTGTAGTATGACACTGCAGGCAAATTAATTAATGTAGTTCATACAAGAGGATACCACTGATATAAATATTTCTTTAACGCATATCTTTGGTTTTGGTAAATCTGCCAAAAAGTGCACGATTACTAGATTATATGAATGTGTGCCCCCAAAACGGTTGCGATGTGCAGGATATAAACTAAAAATATGTTTTATTGGATAAATATACAAATTTTATATAAGAATTTAATTGGATTTTGTGCAGGCTGTTAAAAATAGAATGACTGCATTATTTTTGTAATGTTGTTTTTATTTATAATAAAACACCTTCTCAAGCAAGGAGTGAGCTGAAAAGTGTATTGTACTTGACATAGAGTGAACCAAGTTGCGAAAAATGGACAAAACTTGCCATTTTGTAGATCTATGGAGAAATCTAAAATGGGACAAAATTTGTCATTTTCTAGTACTAGTCATTTTTGAAAGAGCTACAAAACGGTTATGAATAAAAAGAGAAGAAAATAACTTGGTCATTATAAAATGACAAGTTGTAGGGACAGAGATTTTCCGTTTTACCGGTAAATAAAACGGAAATTCTGTTTGGTTCTTATACTTTTCATGTAAAATTTCATGGAATTCACCTTCACAAAATTCAGCTTTTTGCTATGTACACTTTCACTAACAAAACGGAATTTCCATATTTTGATCATGATTATGTTAAGTTTAAAAATGAATTCTATCCCAATTCCCAATGTGGATCCTTGAAATGCTAATCATTCCGTGAACTCTACATGAACTCTGGATCCATCCTTTTCCTCTCCCAGTTCAGGAGATGATATGAGAAATTGGGATGCCATAACGGCTTTGGAGTGAATATTAACCTCGCATGGTTTAGCGATTTTTATATTTTGCTTGCATGTATTAGTCATTCACCACGGTAGCCATCTAAATCTGGAACATGAATTATGAAAATGGGCCTTCTGATTTGAGCCATGCAATCAATGTTACGTGTTGTGTCAGGCTTGTTAATTCCTCAGTGATAATTTGTAATACTTGGTTCAGATTGGTACTTGCAATGGATGCTCAGAGCTCTGGCTTATTCCTTAATGAGATTTTGCAATACTTCATGTGACCGATGATGGGCTTGTTTCTCGGGCTCGGAGCCTGTTAAACTACATGTTAATGTTACCTACACTTAAAATGGGTTGTTTATTACTCATTGATAATTTGTAATACTTGGTTCATATATTGCTTGCAATGGGTTTCTTTATTGCTCAATGGTAATTTGTATCATTATATAGGTCCTTTTAGTGGTGGGAATTTGTCTCCAAGATCGACTGTACATGATGTGCGAAAATCTGACAACTTCCCTGTAGGCTGATGTACAAAACTTGGTGTGCAATAGAGCAGTGTATTGCATGGTCTAATTCAAATGATTATACAGTGTAAAATTGCTTGTCTTCATGGGATAATAGAAATATTGCACCAATCTCAATGTGAGATTCAACAACAATACAGGGTGTCCCAGAAAACAGAATGATGAATTTCAGGTACTTTTGCCTTTAATTTTGCTTGCAACAGTTTTTACAATCATCTTTTGATACCAAAGCCATTGTTTTTGATGAAATATTTCTATAATTCAATGCCATTTCTGAAAATTAAGCTGCTTAAATTGCAAACCTGTCTATATTGATATGTGGTGGGTTTTATATAATTCACAAATGTACACATATATCTGTAATTTCTGCGACATCAACAAGGTGTCCATAAATGTTGATGGACATATCAATTCCTACTCCAATAGCAACATATGCCAACCTTGGCATTGCCAAGGGTTCGCCCAACTATAGCAGGGCATGCAATGTCGGGTCACTCCTGTGACTCACAATGAGAAGCTTGCCTCACAGGCAAACAAGTACCATTTACATGTTAAGCAAGGCTGAAGCAAGACAGAGTTTCAAGAACATGATTCACTTTGATGGTGGACCCTGAGGGGCAAACAACGAAAGAAAAACAGGTATCCCAAAATCAATGTTTTGCTGACTGCTGGGACTCGGGAAGTGTAACTGGAGAAGCAGTTTGGTCTCTGGCATTTGGTTAGAAGGACCACTGAGATTAACTCAATGTGCAGTTTCACATCTTCATGTCAGGGAATTAAAATTTCTTTTTTTAATTTTCGTGGGCTACACTTCACAAACTTCTGCCTAAACATTGGATATGGTAAGCTTTAACATTGTAGTGAATGGGATTTGGGGGCGCAATAGCCAGTGGCGGACCATGACCCGGAGGAGACGAAGCATTAGAGGGGCACTTTATTGTTTGTAAACAATGCTGTGCCCCTCCAATGCTTTGTCTCCTCCGGGTCACGGTCCGCCACTGGCAATAGCCCCTCCCTCTGTGTAATTTGTCCCCCGCATGTTCACCAAATATGTCAGTGAACTACTCCAGCTACCCTGGCTCTTGTTGCATAAAAACTCCCAATTAATGGTAACTTTGCGATCGAATGCAACTTCCACAGAAACCTTGATTTTGATTTGTTGTTATGCCACTGATGGTGAAGTTGGCATGAAAGCTATTAAAGTTTTATGCCACAAGATTCCAGCTCGCTTCACTGCCACTCATTTCAAAGCCACCAATAATGCTCAAGATAATTCTGAGAGCTCTCTCTATGCCTTCATCGGACATCGTCTCCAGCAGCTTCAGGGCACCTGTCTCGTTTTCCTCTGCCGCCCCGTTCGGGTTAGCGCCGTGCTCCTTCAGGCACGACAAGAGGGCACAAGCATCAACCTTGCTCACTCCTGTAGGTTTATTGTATAATGTATATGTATGGCACACCTCTCCGACATCAAACCTCTTCACATTTCAATTTAGTCATTCACATACCCGCAGGATTTAAGGCTGGTGACAGCATATCTTTTTCCTTCCTCTGTATGTAGGGTGTTAACTTATAGCCATCTTGCATGATGGTTGAAAATTTTTACTAATCATACTAAGATTATAGATATTTGGCTCTTGGTTAGATTTTAAACTAGGGAGGGGTAAGGTATTTTGTCCTGTTTATACTTGTACATTAAAATATGTGTGCCCCTTACATTTAGAAGGGAAAATTGAATCTTGATTGTCAACACAGATAAATTCCTCTTGTAATAAAGTAGAGTATTTCTGCAAAGTTTCTGCTCAAGTCTGTATGGCGTTTAATATATGATTTTAACTTACATTACAATATATTAGGGTAAATAACCACCGTAATAAAAAGAGCTTTAATAGCAAATTTCTCTTTTGGTTTGACCTACATGTACAGTATAGGGTGAATGACCACTGGCTATGCTGGTGATCTGATAATACGGAAGAGGCTAAGAAGAATGACCGAAACCCTGTTTTTTTAATTATTAGGTACACTCATAATACATAAAGGTACATGTACATTCACTTCACTCTCAACTCCCGGGGGAGTGGGGGGGGGGGCACACAGTATATAATGCGTGGTGGGTATGTGCTGCGGAGGGGACCCCCATTTTTACACTCAAATTTCCATTCCAAGGCATATGTCTTGGAATGGAAATTTGAGTAGCATTTTTATCTTTTTGAGAAAAAGAACAAAGAAAGCCGCTCCAAAGCATAGCATTTTCTTCTTATCGAGAAAAAAAATGAAAGAAATCTGTTCCAAAGCTTCGCATAATTTTCTTCCGGCCGCATTGATCCGCTACATACAATGAGCTGCGAATTGGGTGAAAAGCTGCCACAGAGCACTGGCCGACCATCGCCTCTGCACGAGCTACATGTACATGCACGTATGCCCATTCCATAGGGATGCATATGCACTGACACACAGGCAACCCATTCCAAGGACCCCCGTTTTCATAGCTCCAAAGCCCGTTCCAAGGACCCTCCCTTTTACAATAAGCCCGCTCCAAAGCCCCTGTTTGTTGTCTCGCCCGCGGCACATACCTACCACTTTTTTGGTCAAGTACCCCCCCCCCACAGGTCTCAACTACACAAACATCAATCATGCTTTCACATTAAATGATTAATACATTCATAGCATTGCATGAATACTGGAGTACTGTAATTTAATAACCCTGCTATGCTATGGTACAGAGTATTAAAGTGGAAGAGCTTTAAAAAGATGACCAATATCATTATCATGTTCACTGAATTATTAGGTTTACTCATATTATTCACTCTCACCTACATGTACACAAACACCAATCATGCTTTCACATATGTTTAGAGGCATGTTAAGTCAACGTTATAATACTGCAATTAAAAAAAAACCAAAGAGGCGTAATTATTGTACATGTACATCGATGCCTTTCTATCAACCTAAAAACTCTGAAATCAACAAAAAAAAATCAAAAGAAATGCTTTTGATACGTTATAATCGAAGCTTTCTATCGTGCAGGACTATATTAATAGATCACATATTGTATGTGATGAAATTAAGATGGTGTTTCCGGTCACTTTTATATTTCACTTTTTTGTAGCACTAAATAATGATTTTCAGACGCGATGTTTTCTGGGCTTCATTTTTTAAACATATCACAGGCACAGGTTCCCTTGCTTTCTTTTTTCTACCTTTTCTTTTCTTTCCTCCTTATTTCCCTCTTTTGTCTTTTCTTTTCTGTTCTCATTTTCCGCTCCCTATGACTCTCTTTTTACTTGGTCCCCATAGAAGACCAGCCGCACATATAATTGGTGCAGCTGAATATGGGTTATCCAACCGTCTCCTGTCTTAAGTTTGATCTTTTAACTTTCTTTAACATACATGTTTCAATCAATCATTTTTTTTCTTTTCTTTTTCAATCAATGTTTAGAATTTATTTAATTATGTATGTATATGTTACTCCTTGTATCTCTTGTTTATATATTGTTATGTATTTTTTTTAATGACGGAAATAAAACAATAAAACAATAATAGGTTATAAGTGGGACTTCGCAGCTCAGATATTTTAAAAGTCAAATCAATGTTCATAGCCAATAGTACATTGTACATACAATATACATGTACATGTAAATTTCAATTTGACCATAAACAGTATTACATGTACATGTACATGAATATTGGTGTAAATGACCCTGCTATATTGGTAGAGAGCATAATACATATTACTAGGTACATGTACAAAGTATAAAGTTGATAATATGGAACAGGCTCAATAAAGGATGACCAATATCTAAATAATTGGATAATATACGGTATATGATTCACTCACATTTATAAGATCTATGCATTCACTCTCAACTACACAAACATCAATTATGCTTTCTGGTATACATAAATTTTGAATTGACCATACAGTATTACATGTACATGAATACTGTAATCCAGTAGTGTAAATGACGCTGAGCACGATGGTACAGAGTAAGTTGATAATATATGGAAGAGCTTTAAAAGGATGACCGATATCATGTTCATTGGATTATAAGGTTCACGGAGATGGGTTCATCATATCACTCTCAAGTACACACCATCAAAACACCTTGGGAGTTTTCACACGATCTTTTATTTAACCAAATGGCCAATACATGTATACGCACCATCAAGCACACCTTCGGAGCTTTCATATGGTCTTTTAAACCAAATGACCATTACACACCATTAAAAAAACACCTTGGAGCACTGACACTGTCTTTTATTAAAACCATGAACCTGCTAGTAGGTCCACGTTTAAACCAAATGGCTCACCATCAAACACACCTTGGGAGCTTTCACACAATCTTTTAAACCAAATGGCCATTACATTTCTCGGACCTCGTACATGAAGTACTGTAATAATGTAAATGACCCCTGCTAGGATTGTACATGTAAACTGTACCACGGTTTGATCATATACTTGAATATTGAAATAATGTTAATGACCCCTGCCATGATGGCATTCAATAATAGGGAAGAGGCTTAGAAGGATGACCAATATCATATTCATTGGATTTGAAGTACAGGAGTATGGCCCATGATCTTCCATGGCATCACACACTATTACAAATCTTGGGAGCTTTCACACGGTTGTTAACCCTGTCCAGACACCCCCCCCAAAAAAAAAAACAAGTCTTTGTGAAACGCCCCTGGTCTCATGATCAGACACATTTTGAACGTTTCTTTATAAAGTTTATGATCAAAATCATTCTCAAATTCCCAAAATGGATCTCTGACAAACCAAGGATGTAGAAATTGATAACATAACAGGAGTCATTTTTCATACAGGTACGGCCTATACACAGTAAATGGTTTCACAATACAAACTGTATGTATATAAAATTTGTCAGAATGAAATTAATAACCTGTGTGAAAAACCTCTACAGTTTAAAGCCTCAGGACTACTCTCACCGCACTTTCAAAATGCTATTAACCAAATTACCCAGCTAGAACGCTACCGTGAAATATATATGGCTTTTATACAGGTTTACGGATGGACAGTTCAGAGCAGAAAAAAATAAAACAAAATCATTAAAGAAACGTGGAAACGTTATGCCTTCAGCAACCATTAAGGTAAATAAAGGAATAACAATCACTGCTCTCCTAGTTGTTCTTGATTTCAAATGTTTATCAGTTTTTCCTTGAATATACCCCAAACTATAGTTGGGGCTAAATCGCTATTAATTAGCCCCACCAATAGTACAGGGTTAATGAATGTTTTCCCTATAGATTAGAAAAGGGTATTGACTTTTTGCAACTTTGGTGTTGACCTTTTGCTCCTTGTGTTAGCAGGGTGACATGACAATTGCTCCTGGCTTTATATCATCTGATTACCCCTTTCATAAACCCAATAAAACATATCCTCCAATTAGCCGCCTAAGAGTAATGCGGATAATTCAATAAAAATTGCGTTCACAAACTCCATAAATTATTTTTACGAGCGCCCGTCCTGAAAAAGGCGGATAATCGTCATGACAACTGGACACGCCCCCTCCAATGCGGTTGTGTTGGAAAAGGGTGACCTTGTGACCGCACCATGGCAATTATCCGCATTATTTGGAAATACGTTCATAAACTCAAAATCTTGTCCCGATGCCGCTATTATGCGGATAATAGCAGCATCAGAATAATGCGGATAACTCTTGTCCTCCTCTGATTTTACGACCAAATTATGCTGCTATTAGCCGCATAATTGTGTTTTATTGGGTTTATGAAAGGGGTATAAGATATGGGGTTAGGGTTGCAATAGGGTTTTATGTTGGTTTAGGGTAGGGTATAGTGTTAAATCCAGGATTGCAGTTGGTCATTTCCATTATAGTGTGTGGAAGTTACAGCAGAGCAATTGTCACCGGAGCAAATGTCATGTTTAACCGTTAGCATTGAGGTCAATGTTATGTTAGAACGAATATGGTTCTTACATGTAGGACAAATATCATGAGCTGTCATTTGCCCGTCAATAACATGATTTGGATCATATTAAAGCAAAGGGAATATGCCGGGGGGGGGGGCAGTCAAATGTATTGCTTCACACATGCCTGACCTTAAAAACGTGTTTAAAGGGGTGTTTTTTTTTCAGTTTCGGACGCGGGCCGCGCGTGCACTCGTTAAGGGTATCGAAAACACTGATTTAAAAAAAACTGTGGTTTTGAAAGAATGGTCAATGGTCAATCGCGAGGTCAAACGTATTTAGGGTATTTTTTTTTTCCAAAGCTTTTTTTAAGACTAGCCAAACGTGTTTACATGTAGCCCATGTTTTTTTCCTCAAGCTTTTTCCCTGTGTCTTTTTCCTCCTCATTTAAGTTCGGGTTCTTCCCGACTGTATGCAACGACCCTGGGAAACGGGAAAACGGTTTTAGTGTTTAGCAAGTAGATAAAACTAGTAGGGGTCATATTCAACAACTTGTTCAGGGGCGAAAATTTGTAAATGAAGCACACCAATATCTTGTTTAGAGGGTTATTTTGCACAGAGAGAAAACTCATTTAGGGGGTGTTTGGAAATAATTTGGTCATGCATGTGAACAGCAATACGTGTGATTCCCCCCCCCCCCCCCCCCCCCCCCCGTGGAAATATGAACATTTACAGTATAGGAAATACAGGAGGGCAATGGGTGATTTGGCCGTCATGACAGACCAAATCACCCTTACAAATAATTCCCTCAAAAGGCATGCTTTGGGGCGACCATTCTTTCTAGCATCCCCCAAAGATCTGTCACAATCAATATTCAAGATTAAATATTCAGAAATCTAAACTAAGGCAGAATAATGGTATTGCTTTTACTGCATACATGTAACTGCTGGTTAACCCCCAAAAGGTAATCTTTATTAAAATTGAAAGAAAATGAAAGAAATAGCCCCCGAAATTCCACAATCACTGACAACCCAATGTGGAAAAAAAGGATAGCCCCTAAAAACTTTTTAAAAATTTAAACCCTGGTGTATGTACAGTCATCTTGAGACCTTGCTGGGACCTATATTACTTTATCACTACATTTATTCTAGCATGACAATTGTGGCATAATGTAATCAACACACATTTTGATAATTTGGGATACCCGAGGGTATCGTTATTTCTAATTCCCAGAATTCGCAATCAATTTGTGATGTTGGCTGGCAGGCATTGATTGATATGTAGGCGAGTTTAAGGTCTGCATGCAGCAGTTAGTAGCCAATGAATGCCACTTTCAAATAAATTTCTAAAGCTAGAATGATACTAGAATCACACTTTTGTGGACTATTTATGAATTCATACATTACACAATTTCATTAAATTCATTGCAGAACTTCATTGTTTTGAGCTGCACCCATCCGTATTATTTGAGGGTGAATTCATGAAAGGGATGTTATGAAATAAACATCTGAAAGGAAAACATAATTCAAAATTGATGCTTGAACACATCAGCCTTGCATGCATCAGTTAGCCACTGACTCACGGAATACAATTAAAGGTAAGAATAAGACCTTGCTTTCTCATCTTCATCATTACTCATAGGCCTTCAATCAAGCAGAAGATGGGGAGTGGGTCAATAGTTGTTCTATCGAATGGCTCGGGATCAGGAATGGCATATGAGAAATATCAACCCTAAAAGACTGGAATATTTTTGGTATCCCATCAAGAAAAGCCTTTCAATACAATTATCATCTTTAAAGATACATGTATGTCAAAAAATGTGTGATTTTACCAACTACATGTACAGTTTTACGTTGCCATGTCAAAAGTCTGTGTCGTCTATCTTTTAATAGCAGGAATTCAACTACAGTATGACAGCCCTACATAAACATGTACATGCGTCTTTTCATAGTGGCTTTCGGGACCGCATTCCCCATAAATATGATGTTTAAATTAGAAGGCAGCTTACAGGATTCCCATGGAAAGACTGTCAAAGACATGTCTTTGACTTTTGACAAGGTAAAACTACATGTAGGGGAGATCGGGGTTAGTTGGAACGCGTATTAATAATACAGCAGTGCTGTATTATTAATAGCAATAAATTGAGGGCAGTATTGCATAAATCTATTTTACAGGCATTAAAGAAAATTACAATGTTTCAACTTCAAAGGAGGCGCGATAGCTCAGTCGGTAGAGCGGGGGGCTCGTATTCCGGTGACCCGGGTTCGATTCCCACTTGGTGCGCTAGTGCCCTTTGGTAAGGCATTAATCCTCAGTACCAGGTCCTTCGGAGGGGACCTTAAGCCGTCGGTCCTCTGGTTGCTTGCTTACAAGCATTCATGCTTTCTTAGCAATCAGGTAAAAAAATCACCACCACCACCAAACTTACCCTGCGTTCCAACTAACCCCGATCTCCCCTAACTCCTGATACAACAATGTTGTATATAATTTGTATTTAAAGGATTTCTTTCTGTTTTGGCTGCTACCCCTTAGCACGACTCTGAATCGTAATGCAATTCAAAACTTGTACATCGATTTGTAATACATGTATTTTTGATAACTTTGTATCATATTTGTTTTTATGTATAAAGGTTTTACTGAAACTTTCTGAAAGAATAAAACAATTTGAATTTGAATGAATGAATCTAGTTTTATGATTTTCTCCGCAACTGTTTCCATTATTCACTTTTAAATGTATTCATACATGTATGGCTGAGTCAGACTGACCATCAGTTGATGTGTATGGGAGTAGATGTAGAAGCACACCTTACGTTTGCCTGACTGCTCCCATTAGAAGCACACACCACTATAGGGATGGTAAGAACAGTAAACAACTATCCATCTCACGAGAAGCAGGCCATATGAGGCGTTTCCTCATCAGCCCCAGTTTCCTCAATCTCCAGATTCTAGCCTGACCACAGCTCCTTGATAATATTGTAATATCTGATCAGGATGCTGTATTAATATGCTATATATTTCTTCTTAAAAATGTTTCATAAGTTTGCTAAACGATTGCAATTATTGAAATAAATTTTCACAATTCATCACTCTTTCATTTGTTTTGTACAAACATGTTTACAGGTATGTCAGAAAGGGAAAATTTTATGCTTCAGTGCAAATTCATGAAAATGGAACCAACATAAGTTTGGGTCCTGTCTTTAAAAGAGTTGTGATTGATCCGATCCATCTGAACTATGGAAAGCCAGAAATGTCTGAATTTTTTTAATCTATGAAATTTGCACAATGTCTCTTTCGACCACACCAAATCCTTTAATATTAAAGACAATGATGCATGCATGCACAACACTTCATACAGACGAGGTTGCTGGCTTTCTATGATAGATAGGATCAACACTACGTGAGACAGGGCCCTGATCAGGAATAGCTGGACAATTTGGGCTAGTGAGAACAGGGCGTTAACCAGGCTGGGTGGAAAACTCACATGCTGTGCAAGAGGATTGTATATGGTTGACCGCCTCAAGGAATGGTCATCTAACGAAGATGTGAATGCATAATTCAATCCCATAGAGAATTACACAAGTGCTTGTAAATTTAAAGGTATCTACAACATGGAGTTGATTTTTTTTTCTTCTGAATTTAGATCTACAAAAGTATTGGCACATGTATCAAAGAATTTTGCATTAATACAATTTACATATTATTCATAGAGAAAATTTATACAACTGATTAAATACATAAAGATAATGTGTTGCTGAATTTTGTTTTTCTTATACAGACAGCGGAGAGGGGAGGAAGGGGTGGGGTGGGAAAGAGCTGAAGAGAGAAAAGTCAGAGAGGCAGAATGGGAAAGGAGGAAAGGAAAGAGAAAGTAATAGAAAAAGACTGTTTTTGACATTGCATAAGAAAGGAATACACAGGGGGGTGGTAGGAAGAGAAAAGTAATTTATCAAAAATTAAAATTGTAAACAATTTGTGGAGGATTTTATCAAAAGTTTCCATTGAATTTTGTTAAATGTTTGAATTGATTTGGAAATAAATACCTACATGTAAATATCTACTTTTAATACATGTAGATCAGGGAAATACAGAAGGAACAAAAACAAAATAACAAGAGAGACCAAGACAGAGAATTACACACAAAAAAAACACATAATAAACACAGATATTGAGGGAATGATGCATAGTCAGAATAAGGCCGTAAGATGGTGAGAGAGATAGGACGGTAAAATGGAGGAAGAAACAGAATAAGGACAGAAATACAACCAAACAAAAAAGAGACCTATTACGAAACTGAAATGACAGAAAAGCAAAATGAAAGATGAGTGATGAGAGAAACGGAGAAAAACATCTCATTAATCCATGATTACCACTGCTCGTTATATCCAAATTGCTTCGTTGGACGAGGTCGATTTATTAGAGGGCCACAAGGTATACCAGAATAAACTGACATACATGTACTACACACAAAGATGTGGGTAACCCCATTGCACCTGCTTTTCTCACACATCATGCGTTATGGTGTGCTCATATTGCAAAAGATGGTGATTGCAAAATATGGCTAGCTTGCCTTCTTTGTACAGGTATAGATATGACGTAATAAACACAAAAAGCATCTAGAGGTATGTTCCTCTGTTTCAAAGTATCATCAATTTTATAAATCCTCTTTTTGACTAGTTTTTTATATGATGATCAGGAGGTGGTTGTTAATAAAATATTTTACCCAGGGTAGACACTTCATTTTCGATAACTGTTCTGAACAAATTAACATGATAATACTATTGCCCTGGCTTTAAAAATGTTACTGTGTAGTGTGTACATTGGGTGATTTCAAGTTCGGTGTTCGGTGTTGAGAGTGTAAAGGCCGCTGATCCGAGCTGGGTTCAGAGGAACGATACCAATTGCGTTACCGATAGCACATGACGTCACGCCTCTGTGCTGTCAAATCATCTCAAGTCCCAACTTCACGCGAGAAGATTCGACGACGAAAATGAAATCGGAGAGAAATGCATTAAATCGTACATAATACCAATAATCAATTCAAGAATTCGAAAGAGTAAACATTATTCTTCATCAAAATATATAAAGCTTAAATGATTTGTACACATTCTAACTGTAAAAGCATATGTTTCATCGTGTTCGCCACCTGTTCGCGAGCTTGAGATTGCCAACACCAACACCGAACTAGAAATCACAATTTTTCCCAATCTCTGGGGGTTGGTGTTAGTGAATGGGGAAATTACACAAGATCGTCAACACCAGTCAGAATGCTTGGTTCAGCAGACGACATCCAACACCAGCCTTCAACACGAACTGCCGGAAATACGATGGAATGAAGAACACAACACAAAAAATTGGAGGAAGATGAAGAAAGAGGGGTGATGGATGGATTAAAAGATATTGGAGAGGGGAAAGGAAACAAGAAAAAGAAATCTGGGGCTATTTCCAATTCGCTACATGTATAGAATTATTCACTGTTCACACGTATTTCTTTTATGTAAAAATACCAGATTTTAAGGAATCAGTCTCGACTAGCACTTGTGCTACCTTCCTTCTGGTTCCTTCTTAACAACAACATTCAACCATATACATGTACAGGTCTATCTTTTTGCTAGATTATCAATATTGGAAACTGTGACTGGGATCTTAAAAAATGTTAACACATTGTTTTAGGTTTATACACGCACGTCACATTTTATGTATTCAGATTTATCGTTTGTATTCTCATTTTATCCTTTATAATGTTAGCAATTACATCTGTATACTAGAATAGTTACGTTTGTGCTGTGATGTTAACACATTGTTATCGTTATTGTTATTGTTGTTAAATAAATAAACTCAAACAGTACATTGTAGTACAGAGCCTGCCAAACTGCCAGCTTTTGCTTGTCCACATTGCACCAGACTTACGAAGATTGCTCTGTTCAACCATTTTCGAACCCACAAGAATTTGTGAAGTTATGGTCGTGTTCGCAAGCTAAGGACATCATCATCATATTCGACTGTGTACGGATATTTCAGTGGATCTGTTTTTTAGTTTTATAGGGTTTTCGTGAGAATTTTGTCCAGAGGCCCCTGTGTTGTTTTTTTTTGCCCTAAAAGGAAAGGACAGGAAAGAGGGAGATGAAAAGGGATGTGGGAGAGGACGAAGTGACAGGATTTTTCAAGACAAAAAAAAGAGAGAACATCAAGACAGGTATCGTGAAGAAAATAATTGATTGGTGGGGATTTTTTACCTGATTGCTACATGTAAGAAAGCATGAATGCTTGTAAGCAAGCAACCAGAGGACCGACGGCTTAAGGTCCTCTCCGACCTCTCCGAAGGACCTGGTAATGAGGATTAATGCCTTACCAAAGGGCACTAGCGCACCAAGTGTGAATCGAACCCGGGTCACCAGAATACGAATCCCCCGCTCTACCGACTGAGCTATTGCGGGTGGGAAAGGAGATGCAAAATAAGACAGATAAATTTGAAACAATAGGTATCAGTGGGACAGAAACACTCTTGTTTAAACTAGAAATATCATTGAAGGTGATTGATTCTCCCACCCAAGCCATTGAACATCTCTTGCATGTCTTTTACCCCTAGATGAAAGTTTATGACGAGCTCACAAGCAAAAAACCTGAGGAAGGGGTTCGATCAGCAATGAGCGTTTTCCAGTTCAACTCTACATGTACATAGCCTGCATAGATCTACATGTATGGAACAGGGGAGGGACACTTTTGCACACAAATGCAGGCTTCAGTTCAGTCATCTGCCTGGGGTGGACTCAAAGTCAAACCCACATTCTTTGGTTCGACAGGCACCGACTGAGTTAACTAGCTCCCAAAATATAAGTCATTTTCATAACATTTTCAGGGACTGTCAGATGTGGACATTTGGGGCTACAATCATCAGCCTCAATATTTTCCTGTATTCCTTTGATGGCCTTTGTACACAGGTTTCACTGTACAGTGTACATACATGTACATATACATACCGGTACCAACAAAACATCATGAAATGAGTGAAAATACAAGTCCATTCTACATACATGTACACAGGGTGCTACATAACTTATTGAAGCACTTGCCTGGTCGGGCAAGTGAATTCCTAAAAAAGTAGTT
Source organism: Lytechinus pictus (assembly GCF_037042905.1). Classification (NCBI taxonomy): domain Eukaryota; kingdom Metazoa; phylum Echinodermata; class Echinoidea; order Temnopleuroida; family Toxopneustidae; genus Lytechinus; species Lytechinus pictus. The sequence continues at coordinate 2,828,676 of NC_087260.1, read as the reverse complement.
GGAAAATACTTGCCCGAAAACATATTTCACTTGCCCGGAAAAACTCTTCAAAACATTTTACCGCTCCAAAAGAAAAAGTGCAGGTGTACATAATGTACAACTAGGACATGTGTACAGGACGGTCCAACGAAAAGTTGATTTGAATAAAAGGAGAAAAATCTAACAAGCATAACACTGAAAATTTCATCAAAATCAGATATAAAACAAGAAAGTTACGACATTTTAAAGTTTCACTTTATTTTTATTTCACAAAACACAGGTATATGCACATCCTGGCCAGTATGCAAATGAGGAGACTGATGACATCATCCGCTCACTACTTCTTTTGTATTTTATTACATGAAATATTCTAAATTTTTTCCTCATTGCCAAGTAAATTAACGATTAATTCCTCCCTGAACATGTGGAATTACTTAGCATTATTTACTAGTATTGCCAAATCTGTAAAAAATGAAATTGAATAATTTGCACGTCACTTAATAGTAGTGCATATCACACTGTTTTGTGAAAATAAGCAAAACTTTCAAATGTCATAACTTTCTTATTTTACATACAATTTTGATGAAATTTTCAGCGTTATGCTAGTTTGATATATTTCATTTATTCAAATCAGCATTATTCTGGGGTTGACTTGACCTTTAACTATAAAGTACTCTAAAGAATCCAGGCACTTGTGAATGAACTTAATCTAAATCACATTATTACGAAAATGGTTGATTGGTTCATTATTACTCTGTAAAACTGCATTCGATCTATTACAAAGCTATGTACACTTCCATCAACATGCAGAATGGGAAAATTGGTTCTTTCCTGTCTCATTCACCACAAGCAGTCTAGGGAACTCTTAGATGGTAGTCTTACTTCAGGCTGCCTCCAGATCATGTGATCATTACAACTTCCTTTTCCTTCCCATTCTTCAGAACATTAGAATGCCCAAATTCTTTATAAATTGGAAGACACATTGATGTACATGTAAACTATGCATAGTGTACTCATACTGTGCTGTCTCCAAAATTGTTCTTGCTGTTCTATACATGTACAGCAGGTTGCCTTCCAAAACACTCATATGTACAATGTACAAACTGGTTTGACCCAAATCTTTGACTGTTAAAATTCAGAGCATGAAAATAAATCCAGTTTACAGGAGAGTACAAGGTAAGCCTCACAGAGCATATGCTAGTATACATGTATGCACACCCCATGGGAAAGTTGGTGTCCCGAAATAACTGGAATTGCATTAATTATAAAATACACTGTACATTAAAAGTTGTTAAATTGTTAGAAATATTCAATTCAATTTCAAGACTATTCCTTACGTCAAAATCGTTTAGACTATAAAGTGTGTAGTTGCTATCTTATTGTCCTGAATTTTTTACCTTTTGACCAAGATAAGAAAATGGTGATCACTAGCAGGTTTGGCTTGTTTCTGTTCAAAGACATCAGCCATTCCTGCTCACATTTCCTTTCATGAGGAAGTGGGTCAAAGTGCAGCGGGGCAAAGTTCACACACATCCACTAGGTTTGAAAATAACCTTTGTACACTGTAATATAGACAGGATACCACACTGTACAAGGTGACTATTTTAATACAAGAACAAAGAACAAGTGAAACGCTCCTGGCAGTCTTGCCTGCATTACGCGATTCCTTATAGCAGCAGTGCTGACTTTGAAAACAAGATGAATAAAATCTTAATATGCACAAAAAACACTATTTCAATATTACCAAGTTCATTGACCCTAAATGACCGTTGACCTTAAAGGAAAATGAAACCTTTGGATCAAGATAGCTTGTGTGAAAACAGAAAAATCAAAGAAACAGATCAATGAAAGTTTGAAAAAAATCTGACAAAAAATGATAAAGTTATTAGCATTTGAATATTATGATCAGTTATCACTAATGCTATGGAGATCTTCCATTGGCAATGCGACAAAGATGTGTGATGTCACTTGTGAACGACTTTCCCAGTACTTTTGTATATATATTTCACTTTTAAAACTGCCTCTTTTATCACATCTATCAGTAGATCATGTATTCTTTCTATAAGAGGGCATGTAATATAATTTTCAAAGAAAACATTGTGGATAAAGAGTTTGTATCACCATGAGAAAGAGCAAAAAGAGACATTTCGGGGTATTTTATAGTCCACCAAAGGGAAAGTTGTTCACATGTGACATCATACATCTTTGTCGCAATGGCAATGGGAGGATATCCATAGCATAGTGATCGCAATATTCAAATGCTCATAACTTTCTCATTATTTGTCAGATTTTTCTTAAATTTTCTTTGTGCTTTATATTCTTTGATTTTTTTCTTTCAAAACATGTCCACATGTTCCAAAGGTTTCATTCCCCTTTATCAATCATGCCCCCAAAATGGTCATGGTGTGAAGCATATTTAACTAAAAATGTATTTTATTGGATAAATTTACCAATTTCACATCAAAATTTTATAATTTGATTGGGTGCCCGATAAAAATAGAATATCTATACTTGTAGATTTCTCAAGCATGGAATGAACTGAATATATTTCAGGATTTAATCTGTCAATTATTTAAGATTTCTAATATCCCAATAAATCTGTACAGTGAGTGGTCAAAGTGCTATTTGAATAAAAATATAACATTATCTAGAGAGGCACTACTGTATGTAGATTAAACATGTACAATATTCAAACTGCAACAGATGAAAAAATGCCAAATTTAAATCCCAATGGTCAATTCCGTTAAACTTTTGTAATAGGCCTATTTGAAATTTATGGAATGGTAGGTGATTAAGTGACCTTTTCAAACAGACGGTCTTTATACAGTGCACTGTTATTCCTTGTCAGATGAATGGGGATTTTCCAAGGTTCATTCTGAGTTTTCTACTTCCAGGGCTCTTTTGAGCAATTTCGGGTTGAAATCTTCAAGAGCCCCTGAGTATTTTTCCCCTGAATTTTACACAGTACATGATAACTCCCCTTTAAGGAATTGGAAGAGATATTGGCTGCCTACAAAACGCAGAATTTCCTGCCTACATGTACATTTCTCTTTGTGAGGAAGTGGGTGATGTCTACATACATGTACATGTAGACTTGTACAAAGTAGTAAACAGACAGAATTAAAATTGGCTTCCCGTACACATGTACATTAATCTTTGAATTCACAGCTGCCAACCTGAAGAAGAACATTTCAGTAAAAGCTGAAATTCAGTATTGTGGTGATACAGTAGGCCAACACATAATACTGAAACTGTAAAAATTAGTAGTTTGCATGAAACCATCAGTATTCTTCTCATTTATAGTATTAAATATGGAATATCCATACTACATGTACTTGGCAGCTTCTTCTTCTTCTTCTCTATAAGTACAGGCCACCGTCTGGCGTATTGTCGTACTGTGAATGCTCTGTGAATGGCTCTACAAAACTTGGGATTCAGAATTCAATTTTCATTAATTGCTGTTGCTATGTTACACAAGCCTCACTGGAATTTGCAGATATTGAAGACAGCATAGTTTAAACATTTTAAGTCATACTGTACTATTAAAAAGCCACCTATTTATTATAGCCAGGATTGTCCAAGATTTGAAGATTGTAAACTTCAATCTTCATAAAAAAAAGACAACAAAACAAAAGAATCAATTTAGACTATAATATACGAAATGACATTGAATATCAACTGTACTGTGATGAAAAAAGATGGAAAGATAAAAATTCTATATTTTATTATTAAAAATATACATGAAATTAAATACTAAAAAAATTTGCTTTGCCCAAATGATCGTGGGCCCGGCAGCCACCGTGCAGCACCAGATAGATCAACAAGCCTCTATAGATCTCTTTAATCTTTGAACGCCAAACAACAGGGTAGCAGCAACTCCCATCTTTTGGTCCGACACGGCCGGGGTGTGAACTCCCAACCTCCCAGTTGTGAGACGGACGCTCTACCAACTGAGCCAATACACTGCAATGGGCAAATCTAAATGCTTTTTGCTCAGGAAAGTTTCAAAATAACTTTGTGCTTGTCACAAATGATCTTGCAAAGGATTGTATAGTATCTTGATGAATGAGCTAAAGACTCGACTCTTTGAGGTGAGAAGCGAGGCAAGAATACATGTAATTTGATGACCACGCCCACACGTACCCCCCAACACCAGACTAGCAATGCTGCTTCGTAAATAAAGAGGAAAGGAATGTCAACCTAGCTACATGTAGGCCTAGATATTATACTAACCTCATATTTGGGTGCATTATTGCAATTCGGGAAGTTGCCTTGGTGATCCCCATTGTGAATAAGAAGATTATCTACCAAATTCCAGCCCCAGCTCTGGTCGTTATTCCCGAGAAGCGCTACATATCCTTGACACTGCATTGCCGCATGTTTCGTGGCTATACCAACAACGGCTACAGTTCCTAGGGGTCCTTCCCACCACACCTCCCAAGCATGTCTTCCCTCATTGAAGCCCTTCTTACCCCGAGCACCATCTGTGCTCTGTGCCACCGGGTTCCTGTGCAGCGTAAACCCGTTTGGTCGGATGTAAATGTTTCGGGAGCAGTCATTGGGATTGAATGCATGGTGGAAGGCCCGCAGCCTCGCCTTGTACGAGGGGAGATGCTGCAGCAGTTTGCCGTTTGCAGCGTCCTTTGCGAGTTTCCGCAGGCATTGCACTTTCCACACAGGGCTGTTTTCATCGTAAAGACAATCGTACCAAGCCTTGCAAACGAGTGAACAACAGAGTAATTCCGTTAATTCCAGGTAAGAAAATATTCGCTCCAACACAGGCACCGGTATGTTCGCCGCTGTCATCTTGCTGTTGACGAGCCAAAGACCGGTATCATATGCATGCATACGGCACGGCAATGAACGGGTTTTCCGTTCTCAGCTGTTCAGGCGTTGACTCAATCAAGAGACTCGATCGGCGGCTCTGTCGGGAGAATTTTACCCGTAATTTCACAGAAACACGATATGGAAAATAGTCAAAGATCCCGTCAAAAAATGCAGCTTTAGTAGTATAGACATGTAGCCCATTGCTCCACAGATACAGGGAGGATAAAAATCCCGAGCCGTGAGAATTCCTCTTCAGTTCAGCGCAGCATCTCCATCAGTGCATGTTGCGTTGCGTACTTGCATGCATATGCAGCGCAGGTACGGTACGGTACAGCAGCTAGAGGGTTTAGAGAGCTACGTGAACTGTGCATGTGCGAGATCTTTACCGTAAGTGCGCGCGGAACAGTGAAAAGTAATAGATAGTGATGATAATGATATGATGATGATGATGGTGAATGATGATGATGATGATGATAGATGGTAATTTAGTGGTGATGATGAGGATAATGATGTTGATGATGATGACGACGATGATGATGATGACGACGATGATGATGATGACGACGATGATGATGATAACGATGATGATGATGATGACGATGATGATGATGATGAATGATGATGATGATAGATGGTAATTTAGTGGTGATGAGTGATGATGAGGATAATGATGTTGATGATGATGATAATGGTGATGACGGTAAAGATGGTGATGATAAATTAATAATGATGTTAATCATAAAAAAATGATGATGGTGCTGCTGTTGATGATTATAGGAAAATTAGGAATCTTAGGATGATGATGATGATGGTGTTGTTGATAATGATGATGATGATAATGATAACCATAGGCGGATCCAGGGGGGGGGGGCCCGAGGGCCCCCCCCCCCCCCCCCCATTGGCGGAGCAAAAAAAGGAAAGAAAGAAAAAAAGGGAGAAATAGGAGGGAAGAGATGAGAAAAAAAAGAAGAGGAGGAAGACGAGTGAATAAAAAAAGATGAGGGGAAGACTTGGAAAACAAAAAAAATATTTCATGTCACAAATGAGATTTTTGCTCGCGCTTCGCGCTCTCAATAATTGCATGTTGGGGGATTTACATATTTTGTTTAATATGGAGTTTAAATATCAAGTTTGGAAGTCGATATACAAAAAATAATTCACCTGGGAAATCGAACTTGCATTATTTTGTGTGATTTACAAATTGATTTTTAAAAAATTCTTTGTAAAAATGTAAGTTTTATGGTCTAAATATTAACATTTTCTGCTCGCGCTACGCGCTCGCAAATTTTGATTTACCAGGTACCTATTATTTTCGTGTATTCCTTAAAGTTTTCAAAATATCCCTTTCAGGTCTGATTTTAAAACGGATCAGCTAGCGCCGCACTCTCGCATTTTGATTGGCGAGTTATGTATGTCTCAATATTGATTATATACAACAAGGTACTTAAATCCCCTTTTCATGACAGTTTATAAAAAAAATTGGCGTAGTTGGTTAAAATATATTAACTGATGCATCCTATTTATAATTACAAAAGTGCTTGAAATGTCCAGTTTTCAGGCCATAATATCAAAACATGAATAGAGTGCCTCGTTCGAAGTAGGTCTAAATCTCGATATTTTCTGCTCGCGCTTCGCGCTCGCATCAATTGTTTAGTTATATACCTATTCTGTTTCAGTTACAAAAAGTGCTTAGAATTTCCATTATTTAGGTAAAAATGTCAACAAATTTTAGCTCGCATTATTTGATTTTTTAAACATGTAACGTCGTCATGGCTAATTGCAAGCAGTCTTTAACAGGTACCTTTTCCATCAGTTCATTTCTGCTCACGCTTCGCGTTCGTAGTAATTATTCATTTGCATTTTCAGGATAACAAACATTGCCCTGAATGTTCAAAATTTTAGGAAAAAATACATAAGATTTTCCCCAAAAATTGGCTCGCGCTTCGCGCTCGCATTATATAAATAAGGATTATGATATATATGTTTATTCATAAGAATAAAGCTTAGAAGTGACTACAAGGACTACCCCTTCAAAATAAACCAAAAAATCATCTTCGAGCGGCCGATCGGGAAAAATATGGCTGAAAAAAAATTCCGGGCCCCCCCCCCTATTGGCGAAGGCTGGATCCGCCCCTGGATAATGGTGATGAAGGTTAAGATGATGATAAATTCATGATGATGATGATGATGATGGTGGTGGTGATGGTGATGAAGGTTAAGATGATGATGATAAATTGATAATGATGTTAATGATAAATGATGAATTGACAATGATTATGATGATGTAGGCCTATAATGCCGGGCCTAATTGATAATGATGATAATGATCATGTTAATGATAAATGATGAATTGATGATGATTATGATGATGTAGGCCTAATGCCGGGCCTAATTGATGGTGCTGATCACTTCTCATCGTCTCGAGCCATCGCCTACTCTACAGCATAATCGTCTTTATCATCAGTATCATGCCAGTATCAAGAGTCCTCATCATCCTGATGATGAAGACGATTATGCGCTGTAGAGTGTATAGGCGATGGCTCGATCGAGACGATGAGAAGTGAGAAGGGGGGGGGGGGGGTGGAGAGATATTGATAATTTATGGCGATGATGATGGTGATGATGATGATGGTAATGGTAATGATGATGATGATGATGGTAGTGATGGTGGTGTTGGTGGTGATGATGATGGTGGTGGTAATGATTAAGATGATGATGATGATGATTATGATGATGGAGCGTTGTGGCCCAGTGGATTAGTCTTCGGACTTTGAAACAGAGGGTCGTGGGTTCGAATCCCAGCCATGGCGTAATTTCCTTCAGCAAGAAACTGATCCACAGTGTGCTGCACTCAACCCAGGTGAGGTAAATGGGTACCGGTAGGAAGTAATTCCTTAAAAAGCTGTGTGCGCTATGAACGCCTAGCTTAGCCGGGTAATATAGGAGCGCCTTGAGCACCTAACAAGGTGGATATGTGCGCAATATAAATACCCTATATTATATATTATTATGTTGGTGCGAAGGTGATGGCTCGAGAGGATGCGATTTAAGTGAGAAAAGTACGTGGGAATGATTTATGTTGGTGGTGGTGGTGGTGGTGGTGATGATGATGATGATGATGATGATGATGACGATGATTGTAATGATGATTATAGTGGATGGTGATTTTGATGATGGTGGTAATTATGATCGCGTGATTCTGACAACGATGATGATGCTGCTCCTGCTGCTGCTGATGATGGTGATGATGATGATGATGAGGAGGAGGAGGATTATGGAGGTGGTGGTCGTGATGATGAGGAGGATGATATGCAATGATGATGACGAGGAGAAGGGTGATGATCGATCGATGACGATGATGATAAATGATTAGAGTATTTAGAGATGGTATGATGAAAAGGATCAAAATGACGATGGTGATGAAATAAGAAGAAGGATCAAGAAGAAGAGGAAGAAGATGAAGAAGGAGGAGGAGAAGAAGAAGAAGAAAAGAAGAAGACGAAGAAGAGGAGGAGGAGGAAGAGCCAAGAGGAGGAGGAGGAGGAAAATACTACGAATGTACAACGGACTTACATGTCCTCTAACCAATACGGTCTTCTTGGGGTGAAACTAACGAATTAAAAAATATACCGCGTTGCCGATTTGGTACCTTCAAATATCCTCGTCATTAGAAACCATGCAAAATTGGGCTAAATGAGCATTTTCATGACGCTATCAATATCAAATATTTGATGGTAAAATGTATCTTTATTTTTTGAGTGTGTGTGCGTGCATAAGCGTGTGTGTGTGTGGTAGTGGGGGGGGGGGGGGTTGTCGCCCCCTCCAAAAAATAAGGCTAAAAGAAAAGGAAAATAAAATACTGAATGGGAAGAGGAAAAGCGACCGAGTAGCTCCTGTGTGGAGAAAGCAAGTTTGTGTTTTCTTTTCCTTCCTTTTTTCCACAAAAATGAAAAAGCTGAACCATTCCATTCCATTCCTTGTTTTTATTTAGCAATAAGTCATGATTGACTATTTTTTCCACACACTGTATGAAAAGTAGGGTAACAATTTTATTTAGTATTGTTATTTTTTATCATTTTTTATTATTTCTTTTATATTCATTCCTTTTTTTCTATGAAAGAAAGGGGGAAAAAATTCAACATTTAAATACATATGAAAAAAAAGAAAAAAAACTGAGGAAAAAAATATCAGCAAACAATAGGGGGATTACTTCCAGAAAACGATATAGGGTTGTTGATCGAAGATCTATGAGATATTGTATAAAAGAAAAACATTCTAACAAGAGGGGATAAAATTTTTAACAAGTTTTTCGGTAGGCCTACTTTGCTTTTTCAGTGTACCAAGCACCATTTGTGATAAATTCAGCATTTTTTTTTACGAAACTACAAAATAATAAGTTTGGTAAGTGACATCAACTGTTTATTAATGCAGGCTTTGTTTAAAAGGCAAATAAGGAATATAAAACGGTGATACGAAAAGGCTTTGTTATTTCTTGTCCGATTTTTTTTTTCACCGTCAAATTTTACTGAATCGGTTCAAATCATATCATTTCTAGTTTACGGTACCCTTATGCCCAAAGATGGTCCTCATTCCCTAGTTCGTCATTCCCATAGAGATATATACTAAGTATACATCTCTATGGTCATTCCCCTCTAGCTCTCCGAAACTATATGCATGATATCACCCCCCCCCCCCCTCCATGGCGTACAGCTTGCCCCCTCAATTTTTTCACGACGACGCAGTTGCTCTTCCGTTATGAGGACTTTCTTTGCACAAAAAATGAAATTTAAAAACGTGATTCATGCATAGTTTTCTGCCTAAGTTAATAGTGATTATAACAAGATAAGATAAAAAGTAATCTCTTCCAAATTAGTGGGCCTAATTGGAATTTCCGAGAGTGAGGAGGACTCTTCATATCGCCACTACGATCACTACTAGTTACCGTAACTAAATCAAATTGGCAATTTCATATTCTGCTGATTCTATGTGCTCATTTTCAATGCAAACTTATCTTTGAGATTTTGACTGACGTCATATTTAGTGTTTTCTAGCCTTCAGGGAAAGCTTTTAAAGGTACGGAATATGTAGATTAATCAAAAGCAGAAATGAATTGAGGTTGTATAGAATTTAATGTACATAGTGTTGTAAAGTAAGCTGTAATTGTAAATGGGTCATGTTAGGGCCATCACGGCTGCTGCGCTTATGTGGGTGTGCTTTGTGTGTTGTTGTCGGGCTGGGCCCCCGTTCTAGGCTCGGCGAGCTCCGCTCGCTGGCCATTGCCGGCCGCGCCGCATTGGGGGCGGGTACGGCGATCGGGTGGACTTGGCCGTGTGCGGTGACCAGTGACACTTAGCCAGGCGGCTTCTTGAGAGTAAAAATTATTTACTAACGTAGGCTTACTCTCAATGAAGCCAGGTCTTCCTTCTCATTCACCTACACGAAGGACCCCAATTGGCCAAATTTCCAAAACCTGAAACTTTCACCCCCGAGATTTCTACTTTCCTTCTAAAAAGTTACATGTAGGGCCTAGTCCACCTAACTTTATGGGTACATTACCGCCGCCGTGCACAGGATAACCGCTGGCACGGCACTTGCAATAAATATTTTATTCTTATTTAAAAATTTGAAATTTATCTACATTTTACGTGAAGTAAGCTTTGGATATGAAACTTACCGAACGATATGAAGCCAATTTCAATTCCTCTCTGTCTTTCTGGTACTTTATATCGATGATTTTTCTTGATGTCGAAGCAGGCATGGCCCCGATTAGCGGGTTCTCTCTATACGCACAGAGAGGGCGCGCGATATTATTTAATAAACTTGCTTGTTTACGTCAGATCAGCTGTACTGCTGGCTGCGTTCTAGGCGCTCCGCATTTCTTTCGCTGTTCAGCGTTATTTTATGATGAAGCGCCATCAGCGATTATACGTGACATGCAACCTGTTAGTAGGCTAAATGATTTTTACTCTCTAGAAGCCTCCTGGCTAGTGACACTGACAGTGTTTGTACAATAATTTGCTACCGATTTCAGAACATCGGATGCGCGAGGGTCTGAGCTCGGACCCTTGCGCACCCTCGCGCATGCAATGTTTTGAATTCGGCAGCGAATTTTTTTACGTGTGAGGAACTCGATGTTGGCTTAAAAATAATCACCAATTTTTAGGCTAACCGGAGCCGGAGAATGGATATGGAGTGAAATTAGGATGAAAAGTAAGAAATTAAGCTTCTTGTTCTTTTTAAGCTAGTTTCAGTGTAACCCAGGGAGCTCCGGCCCGCCCAGGACTCGTCCGTGTAATACGAGGCGGACATATGCTCTCCAAAATGGGGTAGAATGGGGTCGCAATAGCACTCAAAATAAAAAGGGGAATATATGAATTATGCACTTAAAAAAAAAAGAGGAAAAGTTAGACCTCTGTCGCGTTCGTTCTCGGTATCGATCAGCCATTTTGTTTTCAATTTTGACAAAAGGAAATCGAACGAGACAGAACTTTTCCTTTTTTTGAGGGTCCAGTTTGTGCCTCGATGTCGGGATTCTGTGTCTCACGATAGACCTTCATCCATATAATCGAGGTAAGTGCATAATTTAAATTTTCCCCTTTTATTTTGAGAATTTGAGTGCTAAATTGCGACCCCATTCTACCCCATTTTGGAGAGCATGTGTCCGCCTCGTATTACACGGACGAGTCCTGGGCTGCGGCCTGCTTCGTGTAAATAGTTCAAAATGGGGTAGAATGGGGTAGCCATAGCACCCCAAATTCATGGGGAAAAAAAAAATTCTACCCCATTTTGGAGATTACCCATGTCTGCCAACTATTTACACGGACGAGTCCTGGGCATTGGCCCGGAGCTCCCTGGGTATATAGTATTATGGCAATTTTGACAGTGACAGTTATATAGAAGAGAAAAAAAATTAAAGTTTAATGTTCTGCATTTAAGCTGCATCATTCAATAAGATTTTGCCAGTTTTCACAAACTCAGTCTCAGAGTCTGAACACATAAAATGAATGGAAAGAAAAGGTAAATTATCTATTTCATATTGAAACAGGATATTACATGACATATTTCTATGACTCTCTGAGCAATATGATTTTCTTTGCTTCACTCTATCACAGATGACGATCTATAACCTGTACATATTTGATCGGTTTGGGACCTGTTTATTTTACCAGGAATGGAACAGATCCAAGCAGTCGGGAATGTCAAAAGATGAGGTATGGCATATCAGATGCAAAACAGACGCAGTAAAACTATTTTCTTTCAAGCAAGCACCTGAATATCCCAAATGTTTAGAAATAAACTTGAATTTGACAAGATATTGTGCATCTTTATAACATTGTAGTACGGTAACCAGCCTGTGCAAATACAGGTACATGTAACTCTGCCTAAGCAGACCTTCCATAAGTCAATCTCCTAAAGTCAAAGAAATTTTTTAGACCAAATTATTCAAAACGTGTTATATACCTCAAACAGATTTTTCTGGTTCCAAGAGCTAAGTTTGATAGGCAGAGTTACATGTGTATGGCTTGGACTAGTCAATTATTAGTTGGAAGAGATATACTAGGCTATATGTTTGAGTGATGATTGAGATTATCTTGAAATTTTGCCCCCTTCGCCCCCTCCATTGTTGTTCACTTCATTCAATTCTGTTGATATTCACTTCTTCATTTTCAACAGTGAAATTTCATATCAATTATGGATATAAAATCACTTGTGCCTAGCATTGATCAACATCATTGTAATTTCAGGATCCTCTCCTTTAAAATTACCATCATATAAACTCGCTTTTGGTCTCCATTAGATGGTCTTTATTTAAAGGTTTATTCTGTTTTCATGATTATGAAAATGAATGTTTATCAAAAGATTAATTGTCAAATCATCAATTATTATTCATTCAATATAAAAAGATAACAAATTTTTAATGGGTATAATTCTTGAAACATGTAGAACCATACATGTGTATGGCAAATACTGTGAAGAATCCAAGACAATTTGGTACAATTCTCCATCTCTTTTTCTCTCTCGTCTGTTTGTTTGCAGGAGTATAAGCTGATGTATGGTCTAATATTTTCTATCAAGTCCTTTATCAGCAGAATATCACCGATGGATTTGTATCCTTTATAAACCTGCCTGCTCTCTGTTTTAAACACGGATTGTTAAGATTTTTGGTTAAAGAGAGAGCCACTTCAACAACTGTGTTCCATTTTTGTGGGGAAATGTATCTCTCTAATGTATAGGAAAATCTACAATGTCCCAATTTGAGCTCTTGTCTTCCAATTTGTCCTACTTTCTTGTGTTTCAGACTTGGCATGTACCCCTAATATTACAATTTTTGTAATTAATAAATCACCACCATTCTTCTTCTTATTTGTATCTTTATTTTATGACACTGCCTGCAAACATGTAAAAGGATTTTGTCACTGCTTTCATCACATTATTTATAAATGATAGCTATCTTTACCATTGTATTTTTTTAATGCCAATAACATTTTGTTGGGTTTTGCCCCCCCCCCCCCCCGAAAACCCAACATATTCCTTAGAATATATTTGAATCTTTAATTCTCTAACTTTCGGATGTGCATTTTGAAGTATATTTTCCCCATCTTTGTGTTCTTTTGAACACGGGCATTACACTGAATTACTGTTAAATTTGATATTGTCCAGAACATCTCTGATCTTGATGTTGCCAGATTTTCCTGTATGTAGTAGAATGGTTGGGCTCTAAATTTACGTAGCTTACCTCGACTCTGGTAGACAGCATTATGAGTAGTGTAATTTGTGAATTTCATGATGATTCTACGTTTCTTATCATTTTCTGTGATCCTAGTTGATGTGATTTGTCAATATCGCTATCCTTGATGGGTATTCCAAGTTTGTCCTTGCAGAAGTTTTTTTTATAACCTTTTTCGTACTTTCAACTTCTTTCTCCTCAATACCTTAAAGTACTTAACGGTTCCTTGTAGAATATTATTCAGCATCATCTTGTTGATTTTAGAGGTCATTAATTCTGTTCTTAATATTTCTGATCTATTTCCATGTGGCGTTATTTCATTCGGCAAGAAATTTATCCACATTGTGCCGCACTCGACCCAGGTGAGGTGAATGGGTACCCGGTAGGAAGAAATTCCTTGAATGCTTGAGCGCCTAGGCAGCCCAGCTAAAGCCGGGGTAATAATAATAGCAGGGCCTGCTGGGAGAACAGTTTTCAGAACTGAAGGGGCTACCCTGCACTACCCAGCAATATATCTGTAAAGGGCTTAGAGACGTCGTTCCGATGTGTTAAGCGCTATATAAATGCGGTATATTATTATTATTACCCTGGGTATATGCCATTATTTTATTATTATTTGTCTGTTTCTTCTAGATCATATCCGTAAGTTTCTTTCAGCATGTTAATAGCAACCTTTGTAGTGGTAGTGTGAGTTAATTCATCAATAATAATCTGCTTTACCTGCAGTTTCGTCCATGACTCTGGACGAATGACATGTTCGTACTTTTCGTCAGCTCTGAAACGTTGGACAAAAGTGCTGTTCTGATTCACTAACTTTTGACAAAGCTCTCCCAGGTTTTCAGTGTGATTTGATTTGTATAGTCAATTATTATGATTATTATTATTTATTCGGCATTTCAAAATACATAAATTACAGTACAATACAAATTACATAAACAATAGGATATACATGACATGACAATTCAAAGGATCTGGAATAGAGATGAAGGGGCTGCCTGGGTTTGGAAAAGGTTAACTAAATTACCATGAACCACAGGTCTTCCTTCCCACACCCAAGTCAGTATAAGAATATAACAAGAAACATATGAATTAAAAGTATACAACTGAAACTGGCAACAGTGCATTTGCTGTGTGCTAGGATTGATTCCCAGTCGGTGAACATTAGACCTTAACCCTAGCATACAGCAAAGATGGCTTTCTAAACTACTGTACTAACAGCTACAAGCTTCACTTCTTCGAGACGCCGAGCGGGCTCAAGTTCATTCTCAACTCAAGCCTGAATGTTGGACCTATGAGAGAAATCCTCCAACATTTATATAGTGCAGTAAGTTGAATTGTGCCTAGTTGGTTTTACAATCACAAACATCTATATTTACATATTCTAACAGTATCTACATTGGTTTCCAGTTATGAATCTAATTTCAGATTTTGTTTCTAACATATCATGTTATTGTGTACTACCCTACGCGACAACTTCGTTCACACAATATTAAAGCATTTACTAAGTTCCTCTATAAAAAAAAAATCTTAAATAAAACATGGTGAGCGTTGATTGGCTCATACTACCAAGGAACAACATTCCAAATCCACTTTAGATATTGACACATTAGATTAATTTAAAATGGCTCTTAAAAGATATTTAATTTTACTACCTATACAAGGCATTTTAGGAGATGAATAAAAGTCATATTTCACTCGCTATTTCAATCTGAGACCAACAACGTATTAAAACATTTACTATGTTGCCCTCCCGGGCTTTGCCCATATGAATTCTGTACAAAATAGAAGGCAATATTGGCCATATTTCTGTTAGTGCGATTGCGCAGTAGGAGCCGATTTTGATCGCTAATTTCCAGTATTTGAGAAATTTGGCTGGAACTAGTTTATGAACCAACACATTGTAGCGAGGCGCGGCCAGTGCATACACAAACGTAACCCAAGCGCAAGATTTCTATGCGTTAGTGTATGTGCGCGCCATGCATGATGCGCGACTGCAAGGTAACAATTTACGTCACAGTTGCTTATTAAGGGTTACTTCGCTAAATTCATGATTAACCTGAAATCAGAAGTACATGTAGTGAGAAGCAAACAGGCATATAAATTGTTCCAAATAATAGCTTGAATTACACATTGTACAGCCCTAGGTATTGTAATAATATTGACTGGCTCTTCTTTCGGGAAACATCAAATATGTTGCCCTTAAAAGAATCATATTGCCCTCGTCTAAAGACTCGGGCCAATATGATTCTGTTGCGGGCAATATTTGATGTTCCCCTCAAGGCCAGTCAATTTGATATACCGGTAATTATCTCAATTGAATATTGTGCATTAAGTCACACACGTCATTCCTCTGAATCGAATAGAAACAAAGTTACATTTTGCGATGTTATCAACATTTAGCACAATAAATGTTGAGGGGGGAGGCATTATGCCCTCCTGGAGTATTCGGGTTAACTCTAATTATTTCAATATCACTTTTACATTAATTTCTACTGTTTTTACCATTTTCCCCCACAGATCTATGTAGACCTGATCGTTAGGAATCCATTATGCCCACTCAACAAACCCATTGAGAGCATGCTATTCAAGACCAAGCTGGATGCGTATATACGAGGCTTGCCCGCGTTCACTGCGGACATTGAATGAACTCCGACCGCTGAAGGAGGTCAGTCGCCTTGTGAACTGTTATCTGAAGAGCGTTTCATCAACATTTGTCATCTGACAGACAAGTTGTTAGATCTGACAACTTTCCTTTATTTTGACTGGCTGACTGAGAAGCACTGCTACTATGGTAATTGTAGGATGAATCAAGACTTGTCACGAAAAAACTTCCGACAAGTTCTTTCCTGAAACCCTTTTTAAGATGTAGACTCAACATTCCAAATGTACATCGTACCAGGACGATCTATCATGAAGACTGTTGAAGAGGTGGACTCAGGATTGTGGCTCACATTCACTTGGTCTACAACCAGTTGGTCTACTCCTAAGATAATCTTATTTCTCATGGGCTAAACCCACTTGGTCTACTATCAAATTGATCTTATTGCTGTTTGGTTTAATATCCACTTACCGTAGTCTTATTCCCTCATCTGACCATTTATGAACTAAGTAATTTTAGAAGAAGTGAACAATATACAAATTGGGTATAGCCTTACTGGAAATTGGAATAGGCAAAATGGCAAATTTTAGATAAAATGGTTAATTGATGAACTGGTTGTAGACGAACTAGGATTAGACCAAGTAGGATGGGATCAAATGGAATGTAGACGAGGCGGATGAAGACCAATCGGCAATTTACCTTGTCAGATCGGGATGTAGACTCAACATTCCAAGTGTATATTGGACCAGTACCAGGGAAGTCAGTCATGTTAGACTACTTAAGGGGTGGTCAGCTTAGCTACCATGGAGCCATTCCCTTGCAATTTCAATTACATTTAATAGCTACTGAAATCCAGAGGAAATTTTCATTAAGCGATATGTCAGGGATTTCACCAACACTGTTAAAAGCTACTGAAATCCAGGGGCCCGTTTAATAAAGAGTTACAACTGTTGTAACTCTGCCATTATGGCAACTACCATGGCAACAGGGCTCAGCAGCCAATCAAAATCAAGGTTACCAAGGTAGTTGCCATAATGGCAAAGTTACAACAGTTGTAAGTCTTAATGAAACTGGCCCAGGAGAACTTTTCATGAGAGTTATTTTTTCATTATTTAATCTAAATGATAAGTTAGCGAATTCAAGGGAATTTTAAAACAAATAAATGTTATCAAAAAAATATATTAAAAGGACATTAATCACTAAACTCCTTAAATGGGTAACAAAATACAGAATGATTGAAGAAAATGAATATATTTATAGATACAATTAATCATATCATGGAATATTGAATTTCTTGAGTACATGTACATGGTTTTACCATATATGGTGGTAAACCTATGATTGATATCACCTGTAAAATCAATTGTATCTTTTTTGTTTAACGAGAGAGTACAGATGGGATATTTCATTCATTATTTTAAATTCAGGTATATTTACGGTTAAACTTCTGAAAGGAAATAAAAGTATTTAGAAAGACTAAGATTAATTTTTCGTTTCTTTCTAAATCAAGGAATTCTTTGTGCTTGTATTTGAACGACCTCATTTCGCAGCTTCCTTTAAATATGAAGAAATAAAAGTGCAATTTTTTTTTTTTTTACAATCTTTTTAGGCAGGTTTATAGCTCACTGCATACCTAACAATTAATCTGCAAGCTAATTAGGGAATATAATTTATTATACTTGTTGCAATGCAGATTGGAGAAGACCAACATGAAATTCTTGTTACATATTTTTAAAGCATTTTTATATTGTAATAATCATAAATACATTTACATGTACATATATTGTGCTATTGTGGTTAGAAATCTTCTCTCCCACTTTACTAAAGACAGTTCAGGGGCAAGTTCCAGAAAGGGTTGCATTAATATGCAATTCAAGAAATCAAGCGCAGGTCCTCAATATGCATGTTTCATTGGTTGAAATCAAGTTGCGATTTATTTATTTTTAGTTGGGTTTGACCGCGTCTCTTTCTGCAACAGGCCTCAGGTAACACAAAGGTTTGCAATTAATCGTAATGCTTGATTTTCAAGATTAAAGTGATTGGTTAACATTGGTTTGACTTTTAAAAAATCTGAGCTAGAAGGTCACACTTGTCACCTGTGTCTGTAATATGTTACAAAATTGAAGCCCAGAAAAAATTGCGTTCGAAAATAATTTAGTGCTTCAAAAATTTAAATATAAAGTGACCGAAAACACCATCTTAATTTCATCCCATACACTTATGTGTACTATTTAGGCGTCTATAAGACGCCTATTTACAAAATCGGGGTTTGCCTTGTAGTTTTAGCTTTTCATTCTCAATAATGGTTGTTTTCAGGGTTTATTAGTTCTAATACATGCACTTGTACACATGTTTCATCTTGGTTTGAGAATTTTTTTAATCGGCTGCTCACAAAGTTAAACAATACCTTTAATTGTACATTGTAGTCAATGCAATCAATGTAGAAAAATGTTCTACATCATTGCTAAGCTTTGTGTTACAGGCCCCAAAGTGATTTCTCCCAATTTATTTTGTTATTTTGTTCTTATTATTGATATGATTTACACACAAAGATTTTCATATTTGATATCACTTATCAGATTGTAGAGTACAGCTCAAAACTGAAAAATATTCAAGTTGTTCCATCATATATATAGATGTAAATAATAAAGATAATGTGTATGATATATTTTTATGTTTAAGTATTTCCTCATTTTCCTATTAGTATTGGTTGGACACGCCCCAAAATTCACAAAGCTGGTTTTTAAACCATGGTTTATGCAGATTTTGTGCATTGAAGGGGGAGTTCACCCTGAAGGAAAGTTTGTTGTAAAAATACCAGAAAAAATAACAAAAATATTGCTGAAGGAAGTTAGTACAGTTTTAAGTTTTTTATTTGTGACATCATATACGAGCGGCTGGCTCATATGTCATGTACCGGTAATTTTAAAATGCATATATTTCAATTTTTTTAATGATTCATGCTGACTAAATAAACCATACAGGAGTGGGTGTGAGATAATTTGGTCTCTTAAAGTGTTGATATACTGATAGAGCAATAATAAAAAAGATTTGTTAATTTTTGAGAAAATGACATTTCATTGATTTTTTCCTACACAATAATTGGGGAAGGTGCTCTCACATGACGTCACAAATAAAAAATTATCGAATTGTAATAAGAATAACGTTTGAAATCTTTGATGGATTTTCCTCAGACCTTCACTAACATTAAAAAAAATTATTTCTCCTATTTTCACAATAAACTTTTTGTCAGGGTAAATTTCCCCTTTAAGTGAGCAGTATGTAGGGCATACATTGGGAAAGGTAAGAGATGGAATGCATACATTTTTCAAACGGTGATAGATTCATTTTCATCATTTCAGACCACAATTTAAAATAAATTCTTGGTGGGCTCATTGACATAAACCATGGTCTAAACACCATAACAATCATAACTGATAGTACCATGTACTCCGCACAAAGTCATGAGTGGACTTTTTCAATGAATGTTGAGTGCATATTCATGTAAAATTTGCACAAATATTGATTTCAATGGACCTTCAAACATAAAGGAGCGTTGCCACTCCCCCCCCCAAAAAAAAAAAAAAATTAATACCCCAAATAGCAACATTTTGACTGTTTTTTGAAAACTTTCTATCTTTTTTCTTTTCAAGAATTTGAAAGCTTACATATATTTCCCTCAACTTGACATTCCAAAATTCCTTATGCTGATCAAGGTTTTAATGTGATGTAAGATTTTATCTTGTTGTTACTCATATGTGTATATCTTTAATTCAACAACAAATTTTGGTTCTTGGTATTCTAATTTTTTTTTCAATAATAGTAAAAAAAATTCCAATTCAACATGTTTGCAACACTAAACAAAATTTGGTCACCCATGTTTCATTTGGCGGCATTTGACCATCTATCTCAAAACCTACATCTTCTGGCTGAATACAATTATAAAGGAAAGGGGAGAGAGAGGGGGGGGGGCAGAGAGATTAAGGGGAGGGAGCTCGAGAGATATGGGGATGGCTTTGGGAGAAATAGTCTGTTCATGAGAACCCCACGAAGCATTGGAGTATAGACAACTCGCCTAGAGATGGCGCTATTGGACTTTTAGCGTCGGTGTCGAAATTGTATGATTCGCTCAGAGTGGACAATTACCAAATTTTGCACGAAACGTATTAAAATTCCACAATGAAGAGTTCTGATTTTACCATAATCCTCCAAAAAAATCCAGAATGCAGGGGTGGGAAGTTCCTCTACCCTAAGATTCTCTAAAAAAAAAAAAAAAAAAACAAGACTTTGGAATCATTTTATCTAACAAAATAATTTCTCAATGACGATTAACCGAAATTCTTGTGTTATTGGTGGGCCGCAAAAGGGACTCACTGTAAAAAAATTAGACGAGCCCACCCCCCCCAAAAAAAAAAGGAGGGGAGAAGTCAAAAGTCACCACAATTATCAACAATGAAAAGGTAAAGAAGGGGGAATAATTACACTTTTCTATTAAAGTTTTCTCTAAGGAGGGGGTGGGGCCGTAGCTTTGGATTCGCCACTAGTTTTTAAACAGTACATCATGGCAACTTAGTACAATCTGAAAGCTTGCCCAATGGTGCAACTATATGGAAATTGAGTCCAATTATGTACACCTTGTTTGAGAATATCCTCTGAAAAACATCAACAAAATACATGATAGCATAAAACAGTATTTTCATATTTTTCTCATAATCTACTTATAAATGTATTCCTCTGCAAGTTCATGGCCATATATGGATGGTCGGTTTCTAGGGGAAGGGTGACATACATGCCCAAAGATCACTGTGAAGAATATTATTGAATCATGAAAGCAATAGCGTGAAGTTACTGAGCTAGGTCCGGTTTATAATCTTGAATATATAGGGCTGATTAGATTATGACCGGAATCAATAAACAATCAAGGACGTCTACTTCATTATCCATTTTGGATGCGATGATATCGAACCGATATAACCCTGATACTGATAATATTATTATTATTATTATTTTTTTTTTTTTTTGGGGGGGGGGGGGCAAATGACAAACCCCTTGGTGCCGCACTGCCTGGCGCGGGTCCAGATTCATAATCTATTTGTCCGAAATTTTGATAAGCCCCGCCCCCCCCCCCCCCCCGGTCATCGCTCACGATGTTTTGTGTATTTTGTTGGAACGCAGAATAGGACAAAATAATAATACATAAAATTAACAGAATATAGGCATCAGGGAAAAATTACCCCTTCCCGCTAGTAATAATTATGGCGTTTGTCCAGCAAGAAAATGATCCTTAAATGACTGTTGCATTAGACTTTTTTTTGCAAGATCCGTTATGCTTTCTAGGCCGTTTTTCAATCATGGCATGACAAAATCAAATAATTTATTTCAATTTTTGATGAATAAACTTTAATAATAATAATAATAAAGGTTTATTTACCCAGGGTAGCCACTTCAGGTTCGAAAACTGTTCTCCCAGCGGGCCCTGCTATTATTACCCGGCTAAGCTAGGCTACCTATTCGGTGCACACAGCTTTAAGGTGATACTCCTCCACCCTTGAGACATTATTCTTCTCTCGTGGGGGGGGGGGGGGGTGGTAGAGATGGCATTAGGCGTATTTCCTACGAGACTAATATCAGAAATTGGCCCAGCTACCACTCAAAACAAAAGTTAACAATGAATGCAATTTTTTGTGACTTAAATTTTGATATTTCCAAAATTGTTCATAAATTATTGTCTTTCTTACTATTCCCTCCAGAAATATTAGCAGAATTTATTGGTTTCTATTATTTCCCTATAGAAGAATTAAATGAACACAATTCTATAGGTCCTATACTTTTTTCCCCCAAATATGCTTTTTATCAATATCATGAAGTTACGAAGAAATCTCTTAAAAGATTGAAAGGAAATATGAAGAGTACCATTATAAATACATTCTCTAGGAAATATTAAAGATCACAACTATTTAATCATAATAACAAATTAACCTAAGAAATTGCCGGGTGATCATAATGATCATGAGTAAGAACGATCCATTCACTTTACATTCCATTTCACCGACATGTATTACCCGGGCATACATAGCACAGTGTGAAATATAGAATATAAGTTATGTTGATAAGAAGGGAAGAGATAACATTACAGATGTGTTTTTATTGGGAGAGCGAATTAAAAAAGGGACGAATTCCAAAATTTTTATTGCTCGAGGGATGCAGGAATGTTCGTAAGAATTTATATCATGATCATAACTACCAGACTATAACTCCCTGGCAGGGGCGTCGATCCATTTTTCAGATGGGGGGGGGGGGGGGGGAGCAAAATCATGAATCAACGTCCCAAAGGCGCTCGATCACCCAAAACAAACTCACACACACGAACACACATATAGGCATTATATGTGTGTGTGTGAAATTATACATGTAGAACAGCTTTGGCAACTCTTTTATTTAAATTTATTTATTTATTTTGTTTTATTTATTTTATACTGCAGGGTAGGCCTGTTCAGTTCTTAAAACTGCTTTACAAAGGCGCACTGCAGTTTAAAATACATTTGTGAAAAATATTTGTGAAAGAAATGGATGAAGAGAACAATGGTAGGCGTAGCTTAAAGGACAAGTCCACCCCAACAAAAAGTTGATGTGAATAAAAAGAGAAAAATCCAACAAGCATAACACTGAAAATGTCATCAAAATCGGTTATAAAATAAAAAAGTTATGACATTTTAAAGTTTTGCTTAATTTCACAAAACAGTTATATGGACATCCTGGTTGGTATGCAAATGAGGAGACTGATGACGTAATCCACTCACTAGTTCTTTTGTATTTTATTATATGAAATAGGGAATATTCTATTTTTCTCCTCATTGTCAAGTGAATAAACGATTAATTCCTCCCTGAACATATGGAATGAACATTGTTTTATACTATATGATTCAGTCAAGTTGGTCCTTATTGTCAAAAAACAAAAGAAATAGTGAGTGAGGGACATCATCGACTTTCTCATTTGAGTTGTGCATATCACTGTTTTGTGAAAAATAAGTAAAACTTTAAAGTATCATAACTTTCTTGTTTTACATCCGATTTTGATAAAATTTTCAGCGTTTTGCTAGTTTGATTTTTCTCTATTTATTCAAATCAACATTTTTCTGGGGTGGACTTGACCATTAAATCAAGGTTCCCCAGAGCTATCTGCCCTTTTGGAAAAATTGGTAATGCCGAAAAAATGTCTCTGCCGGGAATCGAACCCGGGCCCCCAGCTTTGAACGCCGGTGCCTTAACCACTAGACCACAGAGACGGGTTAGTGGCAATGGCGACCCCGATCAGGTTGACCGTCAGATAGACAGATTTTCGACACTATACCAATTATAATTTCCTTTGTCGCGGGTGTAAGTGGGTATAGAACAATAACAAGCCGCCATGCCTCAGCTGGATCAATATATATATATATATGACTCATATCTCCCCAACAAATTAATGCGAGCGCGAAGCGCGAGCTGAAATATTTTAGTATACTGACCTAAAAACAGGAAAAGGACTGTTTATGCCTGTTTGTAGTAACTCATTCCAAAGATACATATCTCACTACACAGAGCGAGCTGAAATTTCTTTATATTCTGATCTGAATTCTTGGTATTCTAAGCATTTTTGGTACCATTGATTAAGATGGGTATCTAAAAGAACAATAGATGCGGGCGCGAAGCGCGAGCTAAAAATTTTGATATTTCGATCTGAAAAAAATTGACAGTTTAATAGACTTTTTAAATAAAGAACAATATATATATCCAACAAAAGACAATTATTGCAAATCGAAGCGGGTGTTCTTTTGAGCTAGTTAAGAACTGAAAATGGTTCACCTATTTAATCATGAAAAGTATGGGTTTTTGCTACAGAAATGATGCGAGCGCGAAAAGCGGAAATTTTGAGCATTTAAATAAAGAACGAGTTGTGTATTTCAATCTCGATTGCTGATTACTGTGTAACATTACAATCTTATTTATTTTGGCACATGCGGAATTATTTGGGGGGCAAAACGATATGTTTGCCCCCCCAATATTTTCATTTGTGGGGCGATCGCCCCCCTGCCCCCCCCCCCCAGGATCGACGCCTCTCAGTGCTCCCTGGTAAAACAATATTGGTTTCGCTTTATCATGACATCTCTTCGCAAAACGTTCGCGTGCGCCTGCCCTGCGGTCTGAAACAAATACTGCCTATAATAATCGGATATACCAATAGAAAATGCGGGAATTTATTGGTTTTATTCTGGCATAACCACACACGATCTCCGCGAGCAGGCGGTAGTTTGAGGCGGGTCGGATTCGTTGGAAAGATAGTCTCTCCTGTCTAAGTCTGTAAGACTTTACAAATATTTGTTGTGACACCAGAAGGGGATTCCCCTCAGGAATCTAGCTGAAACTGTTGTCCTTTTTACTATCTTATGACTGTTTCCCATTACTTAATGTGCTAAAGAGGAGTTAAGTTGGACCCTTTTAACGAACTGGTCATCGCTTTAAACGATAGTCACGCGGGTTCTTTTCAACGTTGATTGACGAGTTCTTCGGTGAGAGCGACCAGGCGTTATATGCGGAAACTTTGGCCCAATCATCTCGAACTCACATGGTAATAAACTCACTCAAGTGTGTCTTGGACTGAGAATTTTTTTCTTAGCCTGGACTTGCGGAAAAGGATGCTTGCGTGTAGCCTGGAATAGCCCTTTTTTTTCTAGAGATTTATTAAAAAAAATTCTGACAATTTTTTTTCAGTATAACATAACCGATCGTCGAGAGACTGTCGTAGCTTTTGGTGTAATTATTCGCGGACATTGTTGTAACGAGAATGGAGAGGAATAATTCAAGCATCAGCGCCCCGTGGGTTCAAATTCAACAGAAAACCTTCACCAACTGGGTGAACGAGCAGCTCAAACCTTCCGACAAGCACGTCGACGACCTCGTCACCGATTTCGAAGACGGTTTAATGCTGATCACGTTGATGGATTCGTTGGTCGCGTCCAGGGGCTTGCCGATGTACAAGAAACGCAGCAGCTACTGCAAGAACCCGAGGCTTCGTGTGCAGAAAATGGAAAACGTCTCCCATGCACTGCAGATGATGGAAAGAGCCGGAATCAAGATGGTCAATGTTGGTAAGTCTAAGAATATGCAAATTGCCGAGGGAATGGTCATATTTTAGAAATGATTTTCGATCCTAATAGGAAGAGAATTTAAGCAAATTAGGCCTATTATGTTATAGATGAATTTTAGAAACAAAACAATGAATTTTAGAAAAGTTAAATTTTCAATGTTGATAAGATGATGAAAACTAATATGAACTTTTTCCAAAAAAGTGATAAAAATGAGAAGCAAGATTTTAGAAAAATACAACAACCCAATAGTCAGTGTTGGGATAAGTGTAAGAAGACGACACTATGCAAAGTAAATGGGTTGAGTTTGCAATGAAAATGGGGAGCAATTTGAAGCAACTTAGAAGTAAATGAGTTTAAAAATCAAAAGGGTAAAAAAATGTAGGGACTCTTATATACAAAAAGAAATCAAAATTACCAATAATTGACATAATAAGAATCAATCTTTAAAATTTTTTTTTTTCAAACAACTTGTTTAAAAATTTAAACAATGGTTGTTTGATTGATGGGCTTAAACAACATGCTTACAATTTTAAACATAATTTTTACAGTGTATGAACCACCACCAGTCGTTTAAGAAAAATCTCCATCCATTTTACAAGCAATTTTATTTTAACCAATAGTTGTTAGGCTCATATTTTAACCAACCTTATTTTTTTCTGATAGTGTGATAAGTCTAAAAGAATCATGATAACAATGTTGATCGGTTTGAAAACCATACACTGTAAAAATGCTGTTTAAAAAAAGTTAAGCACATTGTTTCAGCCCGTCACTAACACTATTGTTTAATTTTCTAAAGAAGTTGTTTAAAAAAGCTTAAACAGTAAAAAAAGTTTGAAAAAACTTGTTGTTAGAGTGACATGCTTAAACAACGTGCTATTTTTTTTTACTGTGTATCATAAAGTGACCAAATCAAAAGTTGACACACTTGAAAAATGAAATGTTAAAATCAACAATTACAAGGTTGGAGAAATTACAACCTATTCCTAATGTTATATTCCACCTTGCATAAAGCTGAATCCAACAATTCAAGTGTTGGGTCAAACCATGTAAAGTGGTAAATGCAACCTTTAGAAAAGGTTGTCATTCCTCCAACCTTATTGTTGATTTAATATTTTCTTTTTACAGTGTACTAATTTACTTTAGTAACTCATTTACATCACTTTATTATTTGTATAGTTACCATGTGTTCATTGTACAGAATGTAATCGATTGGCTGTAACACACATTTCTTTTAAATAATTGCATTTTAATGTGAATTGAAATAAACTAAATTAATTCAAGATAACAAAGCCATAGAAATTGAAATTGAGGAAAATAGTACTCACAAAAACAACAAAAATGATATGAAAACAATTAACATTATGCCTTAAGTAGGAAAAACATAAATTATTGATGAAAATATATGTTGAAACTCAGTACTTTCTATTGTGATTCTTCATCAATTTTGATAATAACATTAATGATAATAATAATCATAGTAGTAATAATGATAATGATGATAATAATGATAATGATAAAAATAATGATGAGAATAATAATAATAATAATGATACTACTACTACTACTACTACTACTAATAATGATAAGATAGACAGGATTCATAGATGTGCCAAATCCACTCTGCAGAGTGCCAAGGTGAAAAAGGGAGTAAGAGAAACGAACTTACTAGCAAATAATTGAGTATCAAGAGTAAGATTTGAATAGATGCATCTTTAGGCAACAAATCATATATTTTTGTGTTTATTTATCCAATATTCATGAAAAGAGAACACTAAATTGGCACTCTTGTAAGCTTATAACTTGATGAAATTCTCTCTAGGTGTGTACATTATGATAGATTTTCCTGCCGCACTGTACATAGCAGCTGGTATATGAGACAATAGAAATATAATGTCTCTTCGCATATTCTGTTTCAATAAATTTACGCTCGTTTGATTCACAATGAATCGGCATTGAAATGCGAGATGCTATATAGCTTCCATTCTTCATGGAATAAACTGTAATCTGTTTTTTTATTCAATGCATGTAATATCACAAGTTGGCCTGTACTGTATTGCATGAAGGTATATGATGTAATACCTCAGCCAGTTGTTCAGAGTGCAAAAAAAACCCAATCAAACCTGCTATAGCGACCACCTACATACAAGGACTACTTCTCTATAAAGACAACAAGTTTTGTTTCCCTTGAAAGAAGGATGAAAAAGTTGCAACATCACCATCTCTTTGTATTTTAATATTGTATAAGAAATTATTATCAAATTAAAGTCTTTTCAATCGTAGCCTCCAAACAATAAACTCTTTCCTTTTTACATTTGAATAATACACCCTGAAAAAATGAAATATTAATTCAACAATTTAAAGGTTGGAGGAATGACAACCTTTTTTAAAATTTGTATATCCAACCTTGCATTAAAGCTGAATCCAACAATTCAAGTGTTGGGTTGAATCATTTAAAGTGGTAAATGCATCATTTAGGAAAGGTTGTCGCTTCTCTAACCTTTCAATTGTTGAATAAACATTTCATTTTTAGAGTGTTAGTGGAGTATTGTATGAATAAACATAATTTTGTTCAGTGCAGATTTTATCCACCCTCACTGGCTAAGCACTCTTTCATTACTGAATTCTGAGAAGGAAAGAAACTTAATGCCCTCACCATTTCATAAACTTAAAGGTCAAGTCCACCTCAGAAAAATGTTGATTTGAATCAATAGAGAAAAATCAGACAAGCACAATGCTGAAAATTTCATCAAAATCTGATGTAAAATAAGAAAGTTATGACATTTCAAAGTTTCGCTTATTTTTAACAAAATAGTTATATGATCAAGCCAGTTACATCCAAATAAGAGAGTCGATGATGTCACTCATTCACTATTTCTTTTGTTTTTTATTGTTTGAATTATACAATATTTCAATTTTTAGGAATTTGACGATTAGGACCTCCTTGCCTGAACCACAAATTGTTAAAATAATGGAATTCCACGTGTTCAGGGAGGAATGAAACTTCATTTCGCATGACAATGACGAGAAAATCAAAATATTTCATATTTCATATAATAAAATACAAAAGAAATAGTGAGTGAGTGATGTCATCAGTTCCCTCATTTGCATACTGACAGAGATGTGCATATAACTGTTTTGTGAAATGAAGCGAAACTTTAAAATATCATAACTTTCTTATTTTACATCCGATTTTGATGAATTTTTCAGTGTTATGCTTGTTGAATTTTTCTCTTTTTATTCAAATAAAGTTTTTGTTGGGGTGGACTTGTCCTTTAACTATGTTTTAAGAATCAAGAATTATCTTATAAAGTATACCTTATCTAATGTATTTCAGCATTCGTAGCAAATGTCAAACCCTGATCTATATGACTTTTGTAATTTATAACATAAGTATGAGTACAAGTATACCTATAAGCATCTAGCGTCCTTAAAAGGAAATTGATTTTGCACTTGTAACAAGACGATAAGCGGCAGGGATAAAGCATATTGTTTGTTTGATCATTTATTTTCATATTCACATAAAAAAGTCATTACAATACAAATGCAAGCAATCATATACATATTGATACCAATACAGTCACTACAATATGCATTTCAATTCAAAAGAAAGGGTAAAACAAACAAATTCATCAGTTGAAAATGAAAAAAAAAAGGAAACTATGTTTCTAAGTCAGTGAATCATGCAATATCAAATAAAAACAAATATATCTGGACCTCTTGTATTATAGAAAGATTTACAAATGAAATGCATTATTCCGCAGGGTTGGGCTCAGCTACTTTCTTCAATTACAATTACAATTATGTAATTGAAGAAATGTTCAATTACAATTACTTTTCAATTAAATAACTTTTTTTCAATTACAATTACCAATTGCTTTTGTCAATTACAATTATAATTTCAATTACTTTCTAGAAAAGTCATAAATGAAACCAATTTTTATTCTGTACATAGTACCACCTATTTCAACATAATTCCAAGTTAAAGGTCAAGTCCACCTCAGAAAAATGTTGATTTGAATCAATAGAGAAAAATCAGACGAGCACAATGCTGAAAATTTCATCAAAATCGGATGTAAAATAAGAAAGTTATGCCATTTCAAAGTTTCGCTTATTTTTAACAAAACAGTTATATGAACGAGCCAGTTACATCCAAATGAGAGAGTCGATGATGTCACTCACTCACTATTTCTTTTGTTTTTTATTGTTTGAATTATACAATATTTCAATTTTTACGAATTTGACGATTAGGACCTCCTTGCCTGAAGCACAAAATGTTGAAATAATGGAATTCCACATGCTCAGGGTGGGATGAAACTTCATTTCACATGACAATGACGAGAAAATCAAAATATTTCATATTTCATATAATAAAATACAAAAGAAATAGTGAGTGAGTGATGTCATCAGTTCCCTCATTTGCATACCGACCGAGATGTGCATATTACTGTTTTGTGAAATGAAGCGAAACTTTAAAATGTCATAACTTTCTTATTTTACATCCGATTTTGATGAAATTTTCAGTGTTATGCTTGTTGAATTTTTCTCTTTTTATTCAAATCAAGTTTTTGTTGGGGTGGACTTGTCCTTTAAAGAGATACTGACAAGATGAAGGCTTAAGGTAATGACCACAGATTCTGCCTGTCTTTGATGCTTAAGCAGTTGACATGAAGAAGGTCATGAAATTAAAATCATAAATCAAGTTCATTGTAAAGTAATTGAAAGTAATTAAATGCAATTGCAGTCATCATCATCATCATCTTCTATATTCTTCAAAGGGCTCTGCATCCCATCTCCAAGATGAATTACATTTAATGAATTACAGTCAATTACATTTCTTTCCATTACAATTACAATTTTTTAAAATAAATTATGCAATTGCTCAATTACCTTCTTTTACCTTGTAATTGAGCCCAACCCTGGCATCAATTGTTATTATTATAATTGTGATGTCAAATTTCTGCTGTGAGAGTATTTATAAAACAAGACAAACTCCTCTTTAAATGTGTATACCATCCTCATCGTTATATATTTTTTTTATCAAAGGAAATATTTTCATATGCTTGTAGTTGTACATAAATGAAATAGCCAAGATTTCATGTAAAAAGGGGAAATGAGATTTTTGATTTGATTTGATTTATTTATTTACCAACAATATTCACATGTTTACAGGTTATAAAACAAATTGCATAACAGTTACACATGTATAAAAATACGATGGTAAATGGGACCAGAAAATAGCACAAGTGCTAGTCGAGCCTGGCATGGATATACAATTTGATAAAAGGAGCATTAGCTATTTCATTATCATACCCATGGCGGTATGCTGCGGGGGGGGGGGGGGGGCGATATTGTTAAGACTTACATTTTTTTAATGAAAATTTTCTGCAAAATTTACCAAAAGTGTGCATAAAATTGTTCAATTTCACTTCGTCAGAATAGGAAAAAGAGCCCCCCCACCTTTTTTAGTTCCTTCAAAATTTTTTACGCATCTTGCCCCCCTTTCCTCATGACATGAGTACATCTGTTCCAAGCAAATGAAGCAAGAATAAAAAAATGCATAACTACTGTTTGCAATTACCTTTTGTGGATTTGGTAACCATTTTATCTAGTGACCATATTTTCACTATTATGCTACTGATTTCATTATTATTTTTGAAGTTTACCTGATCATCATTTTGTATATTATTTTGTGTTACGTTACTTACGAATGCATATATTTGATCTTGATTGTTTGTTAACTGACAAAAAATAGGCTGAAATAAATGAATCTTGAAATCATTAGACATGGATATACAATTTGATAAAATGAGCATTTTGTAACTAGAAATTAGGTGAAATCAAATGTTGAAATTTAAACCAATGGTTAGCACACAAAATAATTGTTATCAAAAGCGATTAGGAAAAGGTGACTGAGGCAAAATGGGATTAAACCATGTGGCAATTCATTATGATATGAAGGTATTGAGAGATAAAATGGATAGGATTAAACATTGATACAAATAGATTAATCAACAGCCCTGGGCAAAGTCTCTTGTTTGTTTTGAGGTGTGGGTATGTGTACTCACTCCCATTATCTGTTGAGAAAATGCAATTTAATTTGATTCTTTGGTCTACCAGAGTCACATAATCTTGAATGACAAATATAATTCATTGATTGAGTACTAGGAGGTATTTAAAGAGAAATTCCAGTAGTTGCAGTAAACACTGATTTCATGAGAAAGTCTGTAAAACCAGGCTTAATTGTCAGTATGTCATTGAGGATCTAGATCTGGTACAGTTACATAAACTGAACTTTGTGAAATCTTGAAATCTACGCTGAGTAATGTTCAGACTGAACTCCCCCAACACAGATAAGCGCACGTGGGACAGTGTATAATTATTGCTCTGAGCGTCGGGCCCGACGCTCTACCCGAATCCTGTGCTTATTTGCTGATTTCTCAGCAATTACACAATTTCTTCCAGAATCCTTTGGCACATGCGTTTTATTTATACAAACAGACACTTTGGTGGTCATTTCATTGGATTCTGTACGAACTCATTTTGATATCGTTACCAAAACTAGCATTTACCTTTAACTGGAGTTTTGTTTAAAATGCAATTTGCAATATGATCGCAATTTCATGGTCACCAAGAGAATGAAAACTACGATATTCCATGTTGAAATGTGAATATTCACAGTGCATTATAAATATTATTGACATATTTATAATATATTAAAAAATAGATTCTCTACCTCCCATTTGACAAACACACATTAATATATTATACTGGTGAAAGGATGTTTATTTTGTGATAGACATCGTCCAAAGTTGGAAATTTACTATTTCCTTTTGATAGCCAATGACTTGTAACAATATTCAGCATTCATAAAACACATGTTTAAACATGTTGAAACAAAATTTTACAATATTAGAGCCTTTTATATAAAATGACGTAACGTATAATCAGTCATATATTTCAGGCGTGGATCCAGGGGTGGGGTGGGGTGTTTAGTGCACAAGGTAAGGTGTAAAATTTTGAATAAAGAATGGCGCACCCCTTCAAAAGCCTTCATTTGGGAGTGAATTTTAGTGCATATCACATTATGATGTAACGTCTCTAGATGCCCTTTCAAATGACTTGGATGACAGCACCCCGTTCTATAATGTACACAATATCATATACTATCCAATACAATTCAACATCATATAACACATACAACACTTCAAATGCATCTTCTCGCTATAAGTCAATGGAGGCTACATATTACATTAATAGGGATTTTACTGAAAACAAAATATACAATTTTCGTTTCCAACACTCTAGAAGATTTACCTTGAGATTTGTGGCTATTCTGATAAATGATCAGACATTTGGAAGCTTGTATCACTATCATTGATAAAGGTGAGGAAGATAGCTAATTATTTTTTTAGGTAAATTTTCCAGTTTGTTAAGAATCAAAGTTGAATTTTAGAATATCCTCTACCAATACATGAAGAGTTTAGTTGCAAAAGGGCTTAGGTCCACTTTGGACCATTCTGAGAAAAACCATGTTTTTTATTCTCACTTACTGCAATATTCTTATGAGAAACTAAATTGTCATGATGTACTACCCTATCATGTGAACATAAAATTGGGTATAAAAGAAATCTACCTGTCTTCAATTTTTTTCTATAAATTCTTTAAAAAATTATCATTGTGGACCTAAGCCCTTTTGCAAGTAAACTGAAATGAAACCAATCTATTTTGATTAAAAAAGTGATTTTTCTATGCCACCTTTTTTCACGTTTTCATGTAAATTTTAAATTTTCTTTGTTTTCATCAAAGTGACTAAAAATTTAGAGGTTTTGAGACAGAAAACAATAAAATTCATGAACAATGGACCTAACCCCTTTTGACAAATGAGCTCTTTAGAAGAGTTTGTTTGCAAAAGGGGTTAGGTCCACTCCAAGGAAATCATTTTTTTTAATTCTCCTATATTGCATATTCTTATGGGAAACTAAATTTTCAAGATTCCCTACCATGACAACATAAAATTGGGTATAAAAGAAATCTTCCTTTATTCATATTTTTACAAATATTCTTTTCCAAAAAAAAATTGTGTGGACCTAATCTCTTTTGCAACTAAACTGAAATGGACCTAATCCCTTTTGAAAAAAAAGTGATTTTTCTTTGCCATTTTTGATCACTTTTAAATAGGAATTTCAACTTTTCTTTGGTATCATCTTATAGAGCTACTAAAAATCTATACATTGAGACCAAAAAATCAAATTTGATGAAAAATGGACCTAACCCCTTTTGCAAGTGAGCTCTTCACATATTAACTGAAATGATAATAACACACACACTCCAGCCTCCCCACACACCCACACATATATATGTATGATACAATAATCAAATATTTTACAAGCTTTAGTACTATGAATTAGAAATAAATATTATCAATTAGGATAAAACTTGTCAATGATCATACTTGGGTGTTTCAATAAAAAGAAAAAAAAAAGACCAAGACCATGGCCTCAGTCTCAGACCACTTGTACATGCACTCTAAAAATGAATGAGTGGAAAAGGTTAAAGCACCCTTTAAAGATAAATACCAGTTGTGGTGACGATTTCAAAATGAGTTCGTACAAAATCCAATGAAATGACCACCAAAGTATCTGTTTGTATAAATAAAAAACATGTGCCAAAGGATTCTGGAAGAAATTGTGTAATTGCCGAGAAATTAGCAAATAAGCACGGGATTCGGGTGAAGCGTCGGGCTGACATTCAAAGCAATAATAATACACTGTCCCACGTGCGCTTATCTGTGTTGGTGATCTTCAGTGTGAACATTTTTCAGCGTAGATTTCAAGGTATCACAAAGTTCAGTTTATGTAACTGTACCAGATCTAGATCCTCGATGATATAGTGACAATTAAGCCTGGTTTTACTGACTTTCTTGTGAAATCAGTGTTTACTGCAACTACTTTAATTTATCTTAAACAAGAGTTGAACTTCCCTTCCTAGCCCTTTTCTTAACTTTTCTTCCCCCTTCACCTTTCATGTTTTTAGAGTGTACCATCTACATGCAGCTTTAAATATGACCACAAGTTTATTAAAGCAATAAAGAAATCTTCAATAATTTAATAAAATTGTATAATTTATGCAAATACCATGGCAAATCAATAAATAACTTAAAGAGAAGTTGAACATGTCTAGCCCTAGTAAATCTGGTAATGCCAAACATTGTTCAACTGTTGGCAGTAAGTCCACAGTGAAACAAAGTAAAGTATATTTTTAATGTACCCATACCAGTACACAATTTGTGCAATGTTTTCAATATGTTTCATTCAAACACTAGAGATAAAGAGTTATACATGATTTTAAAAAATGGTGTCGTTCATGATAACTCATCAGTTGGCCAGGACATGCTATATAAGGAAACACCCAACTCTCCCCTACTTGTTAAGTGTGAGTCACCGTGGTTCTCATATTGTTATATGATGTATAAAAAGAATGTGCAGAATATGACTTTTTTTTGCACATTAATTCTGTAATATTGATACATAACTCAATATACCATACAGTGTTTATTGAAAGTTTGTCTCATTTTCACTTTGTCTCCCTGTTATCTTTTAGTTTAATTTCATCTAATCATATAGCCTATGTAGTGTTAGAACTAAAGGGATATGAGACAACATGCCATGTGTATAGCCTAAATGGATATTAGAAAATAAAGTATATGGACTAAATGGTAATTAGACCAAATGATTATTCAGTAAACTGGTTGTACGTAGTCAAACTAGGATTAAACCATATGGGATGAGACCGAATGGAAAGTAGAAAAAACGGGTGAATTTCAAGTGGCAGTTAAAGGGATGGTCTGGGCTGAAAATATTCATACCTAAATAAATAGAGCAAAATGCTGAAAATTTCATGAAAATCGCATAACAAATTATAACAAAGTTATTGAATTTTAAAGTTTATCAATAATTTGTGAAAACAGTTATATGCACATTGTCATGGATATTCATTAGGTGGGCTGTTGATGTCACATCTCCACTTTCCTTTGTGTTATGTTATTACATGAAATCATAAATGTGTCATTTTTCCATACATGTATAAATGATGAAATAAGTTGCGGCAATAAATAACTAATGCACTTAATCAGTTGTCAATCCAATTGTGGTAGTTCTTGATAGAATTTTTTTGAATAAACCTAATTTCATATGATAAAATACAAAAGAACAAGTGGGGAAATGACATCATCAGCCCACCTAATGAATATTCATAAAGACATGCCTAGAACTGTTTCACATGAATAATGCAAATCTTTAAAATTCAATAACTTCGTTATTTTTTATCCGATTTTGATCAAATTTTCAGCATTTTGCTTCAGGAATTTTACTCTACTTATTGAGATTAAATATCTCCAGCCTGGAGCATTCCTTTAAACCTTTTCTACTGTGGGATTCCACTCTCTAAATTTTGTTAATTGAAAGTCAAGATTGTGGTCAGGGACCAGTCCAAAATTGGATGGAAATGTCAATCAAATAAAATTGAAATCTAAATCTATTTGATTGAAAATTTCAATCCAACTTTGGATTGGTCCCTGATTGCAATCTATTTCAATCTAAGGAATTTAGATAGCAAGCACAAATCAATTGGTTGTAGATGAATGAGAGGAATAAGAAGCAGAAAGGGCAATATAATAAATTGTATATTATCATAGCACTTAACAGCTACAATATATAATATTTGTGTACATGTACATAATCATTATATTAGCTCAGGGAGGAGGGCAATATCATAGGGACTTTGACCAGCATTATTGAACAAAGTACAAAATTATTAGTAAATAGACTGCATGCCACGGTATTGAGATTAGCAAATCTTTTACTTGAGTAGTAAAGTCTGTATGCTCTCTTTATTCAAAGTGGACCATATATTCGCATAAAGTGAAGAAATAGCTTCTAATCATAAAGTATGAAAGTTAAAGAGTATAAATAAAATGCTTAAATCTCATGAATGTTGTAATCGATTGCCTTCAAGCAAATGTTTGAACTGCACCTGTCTTTGTGAAATAGCGTGCAGGCAGTCATACAGAGAGTTGTATTCAATTTAGGGCCGTCTTACAAAGAATTACAATTGATCCAATCAATCTCAATTGTTTGGAAATCCATCCATACCATACTTTTTCTACAAGAAATTTGCACAATCTCATAAGTAAACAAAGAGAATCACACTGAATCTTCAGAGAACAATGAATATATAAATATACATTATATCTTGAAAATATTTTGAACAAATTTGCATATTAAACGTCCACGTTGCTGGCCATCCATAGTTGTGGTTGATCAGATCAATCACAAGTCTTTGTAAGACGGGCCCTGGTCAGTCAAATCTTTGAGATTGGTTACAACTTCTACATCTTCTATACTTTCTTAAAAAATAAAGAACACTTTTATTGATAAAAAAGTACAAAACATACAAGACTTGCATTTGGATATAATTTTTGATGAAGGTAAAGGACAAGTAATCAAGGTTGTGATTCCTGTGAAATTGATTGCAAATCAATATCAAAGAGACCAGGGCCCGTCTTACAAAGAGTTATGATTGATCCAATCAATCGTAACTCTATGGAAATCCATCAGAGTCATAATTATTTCTACAGGAAATTTGCAAAATGTCCTTTGCAAACAAAGGGGATCACAACAAATTGTCAAGAATCAATGAATTTATGGATATACATTCATGTCTAGATTTTTTTGGAAAAAACATGCATTTTATATGTTGACTTTGCTGGCTTTCCATAGTTGCGTTTGGTTGGATCAATCGCAACTCTTTGTAAGACGGGCCCCTGATCACCAACAACAATGGACGGCCAGCAACGTCAACATCTAAAATCTAAAGAGTGTTTAAAATATTGTCTAGATATCATGTACATTCATACATTCATTGTTCTCTTGAAGATTCAGTGTGATTCTCTTAGCGTTATACCATGGTTATACTTAGGATTGTGCAAATTTCCTGTGGAAAGAAATTATAGTATGGATGGATTTCCATATAGTTGAGACCGATTGGATAAATCATAACTCTTTGTAATAAGGTACCCAGGACCAAGTAACAAAGTATAAATTAATATTTACAATCAATTATATTTTATTGTAGAGAATAATATTTAGCACAAACAATTACAGTGAATTAATCATTCCTACAAGGTCTACAACCCAATGTACCTTTAGTGTTTACAGCTAGGGCCCAGGTTTTACCATACTACTTCATCAGTTCTCTCTTCTACAAATAACAAGTCTTAACTTCTCGAGGGCCAAATTGCAAAAATCCTCTCATTGATGGTATCGTTACTTCCATGAAAATCTAAATTGATGAAATATAGTTGAGTGATGTTGCTGTAATATGTACCATTGATCTGTGTTACCATAGATGACCAATGAAAGCTTCATGTAACTTTGTAAAGATAGGAGTACTGGGGGTGTTTAACAAATAAAGTGTGACCTTAAGCGCCAATGCGCACATGATGTTCAACCCACAATCTAACTGATTTATTCACGGTAGTGTGTGTCCCCAGAATATGAATGACCAATTCGGTGATGTGTTTTATATCGCATGCAACTGGTCGGGAATTGTCAGTAAGTGTGACTTGTAGGCCATGCTAATATATTTGTGAATACCCCTTTCCTTCTGCATCCATCAAATATCCCACATAGTCTTATCCTTGTTCGCCCATAACCAGTTCATTACAAACAATTTGGTCAACTTGCCATTTACTCCATTCACCACCTTGTCTAATGTCCAAATAGCTATAGGCCTACCAAATTCCTCTAATATCCATTTGGTATATCACCATTTCATCTATATTTTAGGGGATTTGTTTATAACCATAATTTTCTTGACAAATTGCAACTTGATTAATACCGTAAGTCATTAGATAACGTGGAAATCCCACCATTTGGACATTAATTAGACTAAATGAAAATTAGACTAAGTGGGATATTATACCAAGGGTAGTGTAAACCAAATGGCAAGTGGACCAAATGGCCCAAACTGTGAAGTCGGGTTTAACTAAGACCATGGTCTAACTCTGATTTTGGGAAGCCAAACACATTAAAATTGGTTCCTATGGTATGTTTCTTATGTTTACTGTGCTCTTTCCTAATTCTTTAATGGTGAACTAAAACAATCATCTTATTTATCCTTCCCAGACAATTAAGAATGATTTGAGAGTCAAATGAGCTGTTACATTTAACCTCTAGTGTTACAGAGTCATGTTGCATTTGGCTTTCCATAGTTAAACCACAACTTTAAACTAGGGGAGCATTTAATTTATCAACATTTTTGTCTGACAACAAGTTGTCAGATCTGACAACCTTCCTTGATTCTCATTGGCTGAGAAGCAATGTTACTATGGTAATTGTCGGATAAAACTTCCGACAAGTCCTTTCATGAAACGCTCCCCAAAGTTTATATTAAACCTGGCATCAGAATACGGGCCAATGGGTTTAGTTCTTGTTGTATTATCATGACTGTCAGAGAAGAAGACTAACTCCTTATAGGCCAAGTAAATATAACATCAAACAACATTAAACATATCCTGTGTTCCTCGACATTGCAGGGAATGAAGACATTGTCGAAGGGAACCTGAAGCTGATCCTTGGCCTAGTCTGGCGCATCATCCAGAAGTTTCAACTGAGCAGCGGGGCGGGTGCAGCCGTGACCGGCAGCCTGGAAGGGAATGCTCCTCCGCAAC
Organism: Lytechinus pictus; assembly: GCF_037042905.1. Taxonomy (NCBI): domain Eukaryota; kingdom Metazoa; phylum Echinodermata; class Echinoidea; order Temnopleuroida; family Toxopneustidae; genus Lytechinus; species Lytechinus pictus. The sequence continues at coordinate 2,789,686 of NC_087260.1, read as the reverse complement.
AGAAGAACAATCAGAAGGTCCCCCCTAAGAAACTCATGCTGAAATGGATCAACAGTGTCCTCCCGGAAGACGCAGGAGTGGTCAAAAACTTCTCAACAGATTGGAATAGTGGAGTCATTCTCAGGTAACATACCTGTTGCACAATACACCAATATGTACTATAGCTTTAATAGTAGGGGTTATAGCAGAGCCCTGTTTTACAAAGAATTTAGAAGGATTAAAATAAAAATTTATTCACAACTGAACTAAAATTATGTAGCTAATCGACTAATCGAAATCTTTTGTGTTTTGAATCTGTTGTGACTTTTTGTGAGATGGGGCCCAGGTAACCAGCCAATTTTTGTTCCTGTCTTCGTCTCTTGGAAGATTTCCGTTACAGTTTCAATATGGTGTTTGGTTGGAAGTAATGTTAGATATGGGAATGACGATACACTGCAAAATAGTGGTGTCAAAGTTACACCACTGGGTCCCGTAACACAAAGCTTAGCAATGATTGTAGAACATTTTTCTATGATTGATTCTATTGACTACAATGTACAATCAGTCGTGAAAATCAAGTGTATGATCAATCGCTAACCTTTGTGTTACGGGACCCTGGTGTGTGCAGAGGACTACACCAACAGAAAAAAATGAAATAAAAACTAGTTTTAGATTTTCCCCATCCAGCAGTGGATACATTGCATCATTCAGAGTGGTAAGAGTGTAGTTCAGGCTTCAGCCAGACCAACAAAACTAACTCCAAACTGACCGAATATATGTCATACTTATGTAATAATGAAATGGCTTTGGTTGGTATGGATTTTGTTTCACCGGTATAACTGCAGCATAAAGAAGACAGAGGAGGACATGTTTCATGAGGACTCTATCAAAATTGTACCATAAATTAATGATGAAGAGCATTTGCATAGAACCATGTACCTGTTTAGGACATTCAAAACTCTTGGTTCTATCCTATGGCAACATGACGTGCAGTGGTCTCATTTTAAAATTAGTGCTATAAGCCCAGATTATCTTTTCATGTAATCATAATCCATTTTTATGTTATATCATTCCATATCCAGTGCGCTTCTGAACTACTGTGACCCTGAGCTGATGCCAAACTGGCGTGAACTGGACAAGTCAAATGGTCTTGAGAACTGTCGTGAAGCGATGCGGGTTGCCAATGAGAAGTATGGTATTCCAATGGTCGTATCCCCAGAGGATCTGAGTAACAAACACATTGACGAATTGAGTGGTATGACGTACTTCTCGTACTTCTTGAAGCACGAAGGTCCGGGTTGGTATGCAACGCTTAATTGGGTGCGGAAGAACGTCCCAGAGGAAGACGTACAGAATTTCAAGGTACAGTTTCATGGTCTCTGTAAAAAAATGAAAGGAAAATGAATACAGAATGTGCTATATTTTAATGAAAATATGAATAAATTACTATCTCTCAATTTCATCTTCTTCTCTCACTTCTCTTTTTATTAAAAGACATTAATTCCAAAACTTGTAAATGTATGAGCCAATAAAATGAAATCAAATGACACATAAGTTCAGAAAAAATATTATTAACTCTGTCAACCCCCTCCAGGGGTATGAGAGTACACATTATATTTACAATGAATATGTAACAACATGAAAGATGCAAAGCATAGAAAAAATGAAAGTGGAGAAATAATTCAGGGGTGGTATTCTGAAAATTGTCTTAATTGTTCTTGTAACTCGCTAAAATTGTCTTATATCGGTATTCTGAAAATTGTCTTATCTCAGTAAGGACGTCCCCTATTTTATCTCTGACATGCCCAATATTCTGTCATCAACCAATCATTAAAGTTGTTATATGCTTAGGCCAACCAATAGAAGTGTCTCTTCTGTATATTATTATAAGCGCATTGTTGACATGAGGCGTATTTCCCTTGCGCACCCAACGCTTATGCATGTGCGCCACTGTGCTAAAAATACACGTGGATGATCTCAGAGTCATATTTTCTTTGAAAAGATTCATCATCTTGATTACCAATTTTTAATTGCTGAAAAGTCTACCAATCCGTCTCTGTAATGTCTTTGAAAAGTCTCCTGCAGTAAAACATGATGTTCTTGCGGGATGCAGCAAGAAATTATTATTTTTGATAAAGAAATATAGCATGCAACATTAAGTTACAATAGCCCCCTACCTCTTGTAAATTTTCTTGTATTTTTGCAAGGAAGTTAACAGAACGCAAAGATAAGAGAATATTCAGAATACTTTTTATCTCGATATGTTATCTTGCGCACATAGATATTTAGGCGCTGTTTTTAACTTACGCATCATTATAGCTCTGACATCATACACGCTCAGTGAAAGTTACAGGAAAAGATACAAGAATTTTCAGAATATGGATTTTATTGTAACTCCAAAGATACAAGAATATTTCTCTTACGACAATTTTCAGAATACGGCCCCTGGTCACTATAGCTACATAAATTCAGGGTTAATGCCTTCAAAATGTCAAACTTGCAGGTATTTACTGTCTCCAATTTTTCATTTAAACACAAGGAGGCTCTCACAACAATGCTTATTGATATTGAAATGAATTTTATGAATTGACTCTATTTCATTGTTCTTCTCAATGATGGTTTCAATATACCGATGCTGGAGTATTAAAACCTTGGATCTAAAACATTAGGAAAATATAGGAAACCTCAGAAAAACTTGATTTTAGAGTTATGACCTAAGGAACAACCTTCTTTGCCTATGAAGTTCTCTACAGGAATTAGGAGATTGTTTTTCAGACAATATGAGGTTGCCAACATTGGCGTATTTCTAAAATGTAGTTTTTTCTGAGCTGCTCTCAAATTTTTTAATTTTGAGATACGGTGTTAACATCCCAGTGACTACATGTGTTTTCAGAATGCAGATAGAAGAGGCTGTTCAGACTAGAAAAAAAAGAAACAATTACCAATAATGAGTAATATGAATTGAAATTTTTTTTTATTTATTTAGTTTGATTGGAACAATTGGTACAGTTCTATGTGGTGAAGTGAATGAAATAGAAAGGATTGTGCAGACTGAAAAAAAGATCATCAGTGACTCAGCATTAAGATATCATTTATGTTTCATTTACAGTCTGATTGGAATGATGGCCTTGTTCTTTGTGGCTTGGTGAATGCAGTAGGAGGGGACTGTTCAGACTGGAAAGATATGGATCGAGACGACAAGATTAACAACTGCCATAAAGGTATCATAAGAACTTTTATATTTTTTAACTGTGAGAAAAGGCTTTACCTGTCAACATATCATCTAACACCATTTAAAACCCTTCTTCTCGAGTCACTACACAAGTTCTATCCAGTGAAAGGGTTCAAGATCTGCCGGCTTTGGGGTTAAAGGACTTCAGGGGAGCGTTCCATCAATATTGAAACAGTGATGAAAATTTGAACCATTAGGAATGCATTGAAAATTAATTGACTATTTGTACACAAATATCCTGAAATTAAGCCTGTAGAGGGTTATCACCACTTTGGCATGGTGAAACTGTTGATCAACATCTGCCGCTCTCCACCCAGGTGAAGTAAGTGGGTAGTGGGTACCTGGTAGGAAGGAATTCCTTGATTGCTCAAACACTTTAACAGGGTTGGGTTTGCTCCCATGCTTGATCGAGGTAGCCGTGGTGAACCAGGGGTATGAACAATATGCGCTTAGAAATATACAGTATATAAATGTTGCATATTATCATTATTATTATCAACATCATTAGCAATGCTTGAATTAATTCTACCTGAGTAAGACGAAAATAAACACCAACACCTTGACTTTCACCTAAAAATCTTGCATCATTGTTGAAGTGTAGAATTCAACAAAATTTGTCACACATAACATTAAACTTCACTTTATCCCCCTACGTTCATTGAAATCACTTTGGAATTCAGTTGATCAATATACAATAAAAAAAGCTTGGAGATGCAGAGGTAGTTGCTTGCTTCTGTAAATTACTTTATATCTTTTTTAATATAAGTGTGAAAATTGATGACAAATCAGCCAGGTCAACCCATCAAGGTGTATCTCATATTATGTTTCACTCTATAACAATAGATGCAGGAAATTCCGTGCAATCTAGCTTCATAACATGCATATTCACATAGAGGGGGCTATTCCATATCATACTTCTTGGAATAAAGTCTAAAAACCTGACATTTCTTCTTCTTCTACTTTATGTATTTTGTGCATGTTATATTCCATAAATAGGTGAATAAAATTTTTTATTATGAAACAAATGTTCCACATTTTTCTTGCTTTCTTTCAAATCAATATGCAGATTTACTGGATCCCTACACAGCTGGTTATATAGACAAAGAGCTTATGAATTAAAATCTGTGTATTTTCTCTCTTTAAACACCTGTTATTTTCTCACAATGCTTGGCTATTCAATGCTTTTTTGTGTTTGTTCCAAAATCGGCCTAGTGGTGTTTACAGTTTCTTTGTTATCAAATATCTTTACTGCAGTATTTGGTATCCATACAACATTCAGTACTTGCTACTTTGCCTGATAATATTGAATAAATTTTGCATCCTTGATGCAAAATTCAAATTTTTAAGATTTTCATTCACTAGCATACTATTTTACATAATATCCCTAACATCTAAAGCTGTGATCAAGGTATACACAATAAGTTTCGAAATACAGATCCAAACTCAACTAAAAATAAATCAACTAAAACAAAGGAAGGGGGATATGATCTTTCTCCCATCCCATATGCCTGAATAATAACTAAAAAACAAAAGATCACTTAAAAAAAAGGAGAACATATTTTTCTGAAAAAAAAGAATATTTTCAAGTTTCAACAAGACCATTTGTATGTTATAATTATATTCATACAAATCACAACTTATGATCTCATGAATCAGTAATAAGAAGACTACTACCATTTGATCTCATTTTATACCATATATATACATATATATACTTATGTTTTTAGATTTTTTTGATAAATAGAATTTTCCCCTGAAAGAGAAACACAGACAAACAAGAGGAAGTAAAAATGCAGATTTGAACTGGAATACCACATTAAAGAGATGAAATGCTTACGTGCAATAGTCAGACAATGAAGATATTCATCAATTATTTGTATGGTGTTCCTAATATTCCTTCCCCATTTATATAATTTCTAAAGACTGTATTTTGGAAAGAAATAAACATAAAAATGATAGAGGATCAACCCAACAATCCTCAAGTTAAATTCTCACGGTTTATCTGTATTACATGATCTTTATAGATTGGTTTCACTTGTAAGGGATGTACAGTTCAACAATCCTTAAGTTAAACTCTCACAGTCTATCAGTATCACTATAGAATTGTTTCATATTTAAGGGATATAAACCCCTAAAAAAAGTTTGTGAACATTAATGTGTGATTGATACAATGAATAGATCATTTAACTTTCTTTAAAATGATACCCTACATGATATGATTATGGTTCACATGGAGGTACAGTGCTTTGAAATGTGGGACAAGGTTAAAATTCAAAAGTTGCAAAATGACACAATATTGAAAGTAACTGTTCTCTTTTTCCGTGGTGATGAATGAGTTTAGCGGTTTCTTTTGTTTTCATGCACCTTAACATCAACATTAACATGAAGATCTGTGAGATAACATGGTTTGAGTCGTGGTTTGAAATACCCATGCATGTTTGTTTGTTATGTGCTCGCTTGTGCAGAGGTGTGTTTGATTCCATGTTAATGTTGATGTTAAGGTGCATGGAAACAAAAGAAACCACTGAGAAACTTAGTCTTCACCACGAAAAAAAAGAACAGTGACTTTTAATATTGTGTCATTTTGCAACTTTTTAATTTTGATCTTGCCCCACATTTCAAGGCACTGCATCTCCATGTGAACCATAACCATATCATTATGAAATGTAGGGTACCAATTTAAAGAGAATTGAATGATCTTTTGAATTATATCAAATATGCATTGTGTAAAATTGGAAGTTGGGAGAAATTAATGGCCAAACTCAGATTTCCAAACTTTTTGTGAGGAGATAACATTTCAAATAGGTTAAATCTGTGGGGTGTTACAAGAAAAAACATTTTGAATTATCAGGGTTAGCAAGTAAATGAGTCGATCATTTCCCTCTAAAACCCCATGGAAATGATCTCTTGTGATAAAAGTTGTAAACATGGAAATGCAATGTGTTGCCATCGTACAAATCAAGTGATTGCTCTGAAAACTATTTCGAGTGACACGGTTTTCAGTGGCCTCACGAGGGATGTTTTCCCATGTTTTGTTCTGGACGTGTGAAAGACACAAACCGCAACACCAAAACGAATAAGCGTGTTCCCATGGCATAGGGTATAAAGCAATCAAGAGCCAATGAGCAACCATGAAGTGATACCTGATGACAAAGCCATGGGACCTTGGACTCACCTGGGATAGGCAGGCAGTCTGTGAGATCCTCACACCATCCAAGGCGGGTGTGGGATGAAACAAAGTGTGTGAGGGATGGTGCGAGTGGGGTGATATATTGTGTGTGTGGATGATAGAAAGTGGGTGTGGGTTGGTGTAAGTTGGGTGATATATTGTGTGTGGGGGATGATATATTGTGTGTGTGGAAGATAGAAAGTGGGTGTTGGATGAAAAATGTGTGTGCGTATGGAATGATACCAAATGGGTGTGGGATGATATATTGTGTGTATGGGATGATACAAGTGGGTGAGGATTGACATGTCATGTGTGTGAGATGATAAAACGTGGGTGTGCGATTATACATTGTGGATGTAAGATGATGCAAAGTTGGTGTGGGATGCCTTAGTGTGTGTGTGGGATCATACAAAGTAGGTGAGGAATTATTTGTAGCATGTGTGGGACATGATACGAAGTGGATATGGGTGATATATTTTGTGTGTGGGACGACACAAAGTTGGTGTTGGATGATGTATGTGGGATGTTAGAATGGGGGTTGCGACACTAGAAAGTAGGCATACATTCTAGAAAGTGGATCTACAAGCTATAAAACATTATTGTTTTATTGTCCATTTACTGAAATTCTTCCAGTTTACATGCATACAGACAGAAACTTGTATCCATAATATCAACATTCATACATAAACATACTAACAGAAATATAGATGAAACTCTTGGCATATATCAGACATAATAATTGATAGAAATGAATTTCAGCATTGTGAGATATTGAATAGCAAAATTAGCAAAAGCATAGAAGTACCTGATTTTAAATTGAGGGTGCATCACATTAGAAAGTGGATGTGGGATGATACAAATTGGGTATTGGGTATTACTTCATGGGTGTGGAATTCTAAATCATGATTATACATAGAAAGTGGGTGTGGGATTATACATGGTGGGTGTAAAATGCTAGAAAGTGGGTGTGGGTTGATAATTCTACATTGAGTATAATAATAATAATCCGCTTTTATATAGCGCTTAATACATCGAAACGACGTGTCTAAGCGCTTTACAGATATATTATTACCCCGGTCCTCGGATTCAATCAGTCATTCCCGCACACAATGTGTGCACATCCTCTACTCCCTGGGGAGTATTCCAGTCAGTCGCCGATGAGGCGCACACAGTACTGGACAAGCTACAATGACTTTCACATCCTACCGGGTACCCATTTAGCACCTGGGTCGAGAGTGGCAAAGTGTGGATTAACAACGCCTTGCCAAAGGACGCCAGACCGCGGTGGGATTCGAACACACGACCCTCTGTTTACTAGGCGAGAGTCTGAACCACTACACCACGGCTCCTCCGTATGTGGTTCTCACGAACGGGTAGGGGTCAACACTGGGTACAGGGTGATAAATTGTGGGTGTAGGATGCTAGAAAGTGGATGTAAGATCATGATGCTGCCAAATGGGTTTGGGACACTAGAAAGTGGGTGTGGAATACTAGAATGTAGAAAAGAGGTCTGGGTTATAGGAAGTGGGTGTGAGATTCTAGCAAGTAGGTCTGGGTTTCCCCAATGTGAATGTGGGATGTTAGAAGTGGGTGTGGGGTAATGGAAAGTGGGAGTAGGATTATTTCAGTATGTATATGTCTGAAATGCTACAAAATAAGGATACAGGATGCTATAAAGTGGGTGTGGGTATCTAAAGTGTGGGTGTAGGATGAGAGAAAGTGTGTGTGGGAGTCTACTTTGTGGCTCCAAAGGTGTTAAAATTGGGTGCGGGGTTCAAGGAGATGGGTATGGTATAAAACAAAATAAATGGTATGGGTTAAGAAGTGAGTTAAGGGATTTTAGAGAGTGGTTATGGCATGCAAGAAAGTGAGTGTCGGATGATTGAGAGAGGGAAGGATTATTTCGTATTTAGTGTGGAATCGGGGTTTCAGAGTGTGGATATACGGTAGAAAGTTGGTGTGGCTTGCTACAAGATTCAGAAGAGTTATTTGTAGAGGGTGGGTGGGGCATTGAACAATATGGGTGTAAGATGAAAGTTGGTGTGCCATGACTGCTATAGGCCTTGATTCTACGGAGTGGGATGTAAGAAGTGGGCAAAGGGTTCTGTACATGTGATAGTCTATGGTATGGAATTTCAAAAAGAAATAGACTGTGGTTAGGGACCTGATCCATTCTTGCTGGTTTCATTTGAATCTTATTGAATTGATTTCCAATCTCAAAGGATTCAAATTAAGATCATTTCAGCCAAGAAGCTTGGACCATTGATGGCCTCAAATGCAGGATAAGATATTATTATTGATCATTAGGCCTATAGTACATATTAACACAAAAAATGTAACAATGGCCTTTGATCTAAGTTTGTTTGCTTGTGGTATACACCTTTGAAAAGTCAACAACAATCCACTCTTGTTCATTGAGTGGGCAATTTCCTCTGGGTTAATTCCAAGGACACCCAATGAATTCATCAAAGTAATCTTTGGTAAACATGCATTAATGACATATGCATGCAGGTATTCAATTAACAGCAAAGAGTTTCATTCTAAGATTATTATCACACCATATGAGAAAAAAATCAAGGTGTGTTTGCTGACAGCACCTAAAAGATTATTGAGTAAAATTAACTTTCTGACTAAATTGACTTTGCATTTGTGACATGCAAAAATTTATCATTATTATTATCATCTTTCTTTTGTTTATCATCTTCTTCTCGACCTCCTCTTTCTTTTTTTTCTTCTTCTTATTTTCCTTCTTCTCTTTCTTCTCTCCTCCTTCTTCTTCTTCCTCTTCTTCTATTATTAACATCATTATTATTATTATTCAGCCCAAGTTTCTTCTTCTTCTTCTGATAAAGTACAGTCCACCGACTGGTGTATCGTCGTATTATATTTGGCAGGTCTGGTGTGGAGTATGTACAGTGCCCATTTAAAATATTCTAAAAAGTTACTAAGTGCAGCTAGAAAACCATGCTCCTCTCTTAGCGAAACAGGATGCTCTATACCTCTTGTTTGAAGAGGCTAACAGAGGTGACATTGGGTAGTTTCTTTGTAGAACTCACAAAACTGCTAAATCTAAATATAACATTCTTAATTTCATCTATCTCAGTCACCTTGACCTTTGCATAAGACACGCAATTGGCGGAGTCAAAGATGCACCTTAAGAAGTATGATATTAAGTTTTCTTAATATGAACCTCCTAAGTTACCTCTGCATAGGGGCAGTTCCACGGTTACGGAGTGACATTCACAAACAACTTTTTTGCATTCAAACAAAGATATCACCCATATTTGAATAGCTATTTTCAAAGAAATGGTACCTGACAGTAGTTGCTGAAACCCACTTTTCAAAATAATAACATTTGTTATTTTGATCCACTGAATTAAAGAGATTTAAACATTCATAAACATGGTTACGGAGTGACGCAAAATGGAAATGCATATTTGAGGAGAAAATATATTGCTCAAACTCTGAATTTTCAATTGCTATCATAATTCAGATTTATTGATTGGATTCTATGTTGTTCTAGCTTTATTATGCTGCATTACATTAAAAAATTTGTGTATTATTTCATTAATTACGTTTTAAAACGTAAACCCATACCCGGTTACGGAGTGACATCAGAAATATCCACTCACGCGCAACGTAAAATGAACTTATATTTTACAATTTTTGTTTTATATGATGTAAAATGATGACCTTCAGATTATCCAAAAGAAAGCAACAGTTTTCTGTTAAATTGAAATTAAGTAAAAACAATATATGTAGTCCCATGTATAGAATTTCTTGTATGGTTTGGATTCTCCTATAAGGAGATGCGTAAGAAAAAAAAATTGTGGCTATTTATGTTCCCCTTTTGCATTTATGCAATTCCATATGAGTTTTGATAGAAAAATTTGATCCAGATTTGAAATAGAGCCAATATAAATTTTTGGAAAATGTCCACTTTTGCTTGGAACTGCCCATATGTAAACCAAATATGCAAAAAGGTACAGTTTATCTAAGTATAAAGTATTTATAATGAACCTATCTTACAATTTAAATACATAAAAATTCAATTTCGTAATAGAGTTTCGTGGAAAAGGTAAAATACACAAGTTTCATTTTTTGTGTAAATGTAAAGATATTTTCCTTTTTATTTATAATACTGACAAAAACAAGTTAATTTAATTTGGATATAATTCATCTCTCAAAACATGTCAGATAGCACATCAGATTATTGTATTCTCTTTTAGTTAAGATGAATTTTTGGTCAAGGAATGTAAAATATTTGTCAAGAAGGAAGAAACTTCCAAAATATTATTCTTCTGGAGTACATATATAAAAATATATTACTTCTCGCTTCCTTAGTATAAAGAAAGCAATATATCAAATCACAACAGTCAGCTGATTAGTGAAGATTTCTCCATAAATCAGTAAAGTATTTCTCCCAAATACAGTTCTCGTTATTTGTTTAACAAACACTCATAAAAGAATATGGCCTGTGTTAGTTGAGGGAAAGAGAATCATAGCTTCTATCTATTTCGTATTGATTGTCACAGAAATAGTGACCTTATTCCGCTCACTTCCCCAAAACACAGATACTCTTGATGGAGTGATATGATTGGGCTTTATGCCCAGATTGCTATCCCAAATCCAACATCTTTTTTAATTCAAAGATATGTGATTTTGTATAAAAATGTAAAACATGTGCAATTATACTGCAGAACATGTCTAAATAAGCTATTTTAAAGTTTATTTAAAGTATAAAAACATAATTTTGGACCCAGTATGCAAAACATGTACAATTACACTGCAATACATGTCAAATAAATCAATTCAAATTGAATTGAAATATGTATAAAAACACACTTTTTGAAACAAAAGTCATATTCACAATTTCAAAAATGCAAAGTACAAGTTATGTTGCCTATAAAACAATTTTTAAATTGAATTTGAAATGTAAAAGCATAATTTTTGACCCGTGCAGCTGCCAAAGTCACCATTACAGACTACAAAACTACACTTCTAGAGAACCAGAAAAATGAGTGCTTGGCAATATTTGAGAGAACGAGCCAAGCCAGGTACTTTAGGCAATGGGCTGGGTCTTGTTAATTTGGTCGATCATCCATTACCATTATCTTCCAAAGCAAAAGGAATTCTTTTTGGTTAAACTCCTCACAAAAAAAGAGTAAGAAGCCGAAATCTTTTCAGCCATCCTTCCTATTGTTGATGCAATGACATACCTCAATTCTATGCATGACTAGAGCTCAGTTGAGAATTGCATGAGAAAGGGAAAAAAGGAGGTATTTGGCATAGCACAACCTGTTCCGCAACTATGGGTATTGAATGCGGGGGTCAGGTTGGAAGAAAAGAAATGTTTTTCTCGGGCACACAAGAGTTCTACCAGTAAGAACGGGAAACTCATGCACAAGGGAAGCTTCTATGGTTTACCTTCATGGGCCGTCAACTACTTCAATATTTACCACACTGAAAGAGTCTCGTTCAGGATATATTAATCTACCTAGGAGGGCTTGGAAGTCTATGGAGCAGCAGAGTTTGAAAACTTTTTAGTATTGTTTCTAAACTTTGGTGAACTTGGAGATTCAGAAACAATTGAATTCGTACACATGAGCAGAACTTGCAAATTGGAGTTGCAGTCTGGAGACTATAATTTTTTGCGTACTTGTGGAACTAAGTTTTTACATCTTGAAAGAGAGGACTTATATAATGAGAAGGGGAATGGAATAAACGACATAATAAGGATGAGGTAAACGCTTAGATAATATCCACAAGATACAGGTATGTATTATACAGTATGTGTAAACGTTGCCACACAAAAGTTCTTGGCTCTCTGAAAAATGTGTTTATGGTTGCTGACATAGCGACAATTATTATGTGCTAACTGGATTCCATGTATATGTCAATGCTCCACAGATACCCAGGAAAGGAAAAATAAAGTTTACATTCTCAGGGGCTTAGTAAACAAACTTATTTTCTGCTAATCTTATTGTCAATATCAATTAAAATCAAAGGCTCTGGATGTTTTATATATAATATGCATACATCCTACGTAAGGGCGAATTCTATGAATGGGTTTATTCCGTTATAATACACATTTAGACGTTAAGTCGAAGGAAGAGGGCGTTAAGGCGCATTTCGAACATTGAAAAAAGACAAAAAAATTGCCTTAAACACAGACGTAGAAATATATATATATTAATGACATTTATTCTTGAATATAAACTAAGAGCCACAGTCTACATATACTCACTCATTCAATGAACAAGGTTATGCATATCGTCAGCTTCCCGCAAGAAGGGACTCATCGACATTTTCTTAAAACAAGTGGAATGCCTCTGATGATGCATCATTGTATGCTGCCTCATCACATTCATCATTGTCATTGTGTCATCATCTTAATCTTAATCATCATTATCATTATAATACCAACAACAATATAAATAATAATGGTATTTCACATATATTCCATCAATGAAAAATGAATTATTACAAAATATTCATAAACCAGTTTGAGATGAAAATTGCCTTTTATGAAATAAAAAATGTTGTAAAACAATTAAAGTTGCAAATGCCAGAGTCTAAAAGTGTCTAAGAAGAAAAGAATTGCGCAAGTCTCATGCTCATTTTGAGGGGTAGGAGGGCATGGAGATTGCAATTTAGTAAAAGTAACCAATAAATCACCAGTATTTGTATGTTACATTCACTGTATGGTGTCCAGTCACAGTCACTCATTCAATGAACAAGGTTATGATATAACCTTGTTCTCAGTTATATCTCTATGTGTGGCAAAATAAGGATGGCAATGTTTGGCTTATTTTCTCTTTTTCTTTGTGACAAATGCATGATTTTTTTACACTGACAGTTTCCATTACACCTATTCGTCATACAACTTGGCCCTTAAATAAATTTGATTCTTTAAAATATTTTTTTCTTAATTCAAAATAGAGATAAAAAATGAAAATTTTCTTGCCATATTATTTTCCACCAATAGAGGGTGTACAAAAAAATATGCCCCAAATTCAAGTTTTTGAGTGCTCTAGTGAATACAAAAATTATTCCCAAGTTACAAATGAAAAATAAATTGCAACTGTATGGAAATTAGTAATTTTGGTCACAAAAGTGATATTTTAATCATTTTTTAAAGTGTGTGCTCTGTACAGCATTGGCATGCCATAGTCCAACCTGTAGATTCCCCACAGGCAGGGTGGTTGCAGTGAACAAGTGGTCACAGTGCAATATGAAAGAAAGTGTGTATGTTTAGGACCTTATTGATGAATGTGCCATTGAGAAATGTAAACATACAGTATCCTAACTAATTAACGCAGAGATGTCAAGGTTCTTTTGTGTCAATCTGTAATGCATGAATGAATAGAGGAGAGTCAGATAGGTTTTATCTGTAAATAACTCATATAAAGATGAGGATTAGAGTTTCCTGTGTAGGCTTACACAAATAAGGACGTTTTGTAGAAACTTGTCGGCCTGTAATGAATCAGTACCTGACTTTATCCATGGTTGAAATCACAGATTTAACCTGTGGTAATGCCTAATGCCTAAATCGCCAAATTGGATTCAAATCTCTCACTATATCAAATAAAAAAGTAGAGCTATTTAGGGAAGACATGAATGTCATAATCACAATAATGTCTTCCGAATGGTATGCTCTGTCCTTTTGTACATATTGGAGCATGGTGATTACTTATTACAAAAAACATATGAGTGTTCCTAATTTGTATTACACGTCCAAGTGTATTTAAGCCAGGTCATAGAGATTTTGAATGAAACATGTATTACAAAGATCTTTTACTTGGTCAATAATTTTCTTTCTGATGGACTTGTGCTTGGAGAAATCGGTAAAAAGACATTTTTTCAGCTAATGCAAATGCTATATTGAAGATCATTATTTAAAGTTAATGGGATATTATATTGTGACACATTACAACATTATGAGTACATGCTGTATTACGTTTGAATGACAATTACTGCATGTAGCACAACAGCTATAACGCGATGCAATTTGATTGCATTGATGTGCCAACCACTTAAGATAACACTACACAAGAGACAAATGAAAACATACTACCCACAGATAGAGAAAACTATTATTCAAAGATTGAAATATACATACAAGTTTAACGCCCATCCCAGCGACCTTCATACCTTGCTCTATTCCCACAATACAATGCAAATAGAGATATCTAGTCTGCAGCTCCAGACATTTCTTTATGAATAGGTCAAAGTATGTGTAGTCTACTGCTAAGAGACCTCTCCTTTTCAAAATGTATAATGATGATCATCATCATCATCCGTTGAAGTACAGTCCACCAGGTTGGTGTATCATCGTACTAGGATGACTTTTAAGGATTTTACCATTTTAGCTTTTAAAAAGGTATTTTACAAAGGATCATTTACAAGTTGAAGTAACATTATTCACATTGGTTAAGAGGGCCATATTTATGAAATACACTTATTTTCACAATTTAATCCCCAGTTCAACCTGAAGTATTATCAAATCGATTAAGCTTTGCACTTAGGTTCCGCCCTGAATGTAAGGCTTTGGCCCTGAACGCATAGTACTATGAACCCAGCACAAGCAATAAAAAGTTTTTGAAGTTCATACTCAAGTAGGTTAATCTGACAGATGTAGAACTATATTCATCTGTTAGTCAAGTCATAGCAGACCTCACCCTCTATTTATTTTACTATTTCTTCTCCTTTTTCTTGTCTGTATTTTTCTTCTACCTTTATTATTCCTTTTTGATGATTGTCTTTTCATTATTCCCATTCGGAGCTCGATGCAAAGATAGCTGTGCCTAATCTTTGAACAGTTATTCCTGTCTGGTTTCTGGGTGAATAATCTATGATGTCATGTGTTTTGTCACAGTATTCTAAAGAAGTCACATAAAAGATCAATCAGTTGTAATACCACACACGTTGATCCAGACTCTAATGATGGGTAATTAGAGGAGTTCAATACATATTCTGATGACTGTTTCCCTCCAGGGGAAATCTAATGGTAATTTAATTCCCCATTTTTTTTTATTCATCACTTTATTGGCAAATCTGCACATTAAAGGAGAATGAAACTCTTAGAGCAAGTTAGCTTTTGTGAAAGCAGAAAAATCAAAGAATAAGATCAACAAAAGTTTGAGTAAAATAGGACTAGCAATAGAAGAGTTATGAGCATTTGAATGTCAAGATCACTAATGCTATGGAGATCCTCCCATTGGCAATGCAACCAAGATCTATGATGTCACAGATGAACAACTCTCCCCTTTTGGACGCTGAAAATATACCCCAAAACATCTCTTATTGCTCATTCTAATCATATGACAAACGATTCATCAATGATATAATGTTGTGAAACCTCTCTACTTGTCCGCTCATAAAGAGAACACCTCACCTTGTGATAGACTCTATAAAAGTGAGAATATAAGTGAAATAAGTACTAAAGTAATGAGGGAGTTGTACGTGTGTGACATCACAGATCTTGGTCGCATTGCCAATGGGAGGATCTACATGGCATTAGTGATCTCAATATTCAAATGCTCATAACTTTCTTATTATTCATTCAATCTTCCTCAAACTTTCACCAATATGTTTCTTTGATTTTTCTGTTTGATATGGATTCAGCTGGTTTCAAGGGTTTCATTCTCCTTTAATTAAAAGTGATGATATAATACGCCCAGGGCACTTCCCTTTTGAGGAGAAAATCGACACTGACAATTAATTCAGCTAAACTAAGGACGTGTTCAATGTTGAATTTCAAATTTAAACAGCAACGTGAATCATGATTGAAAACTCAATTACAAAATACAGAACACAAACACGATCAGCGGTACACTGTTCAGTGTTGAAAATATAAAGCTGTTTATATGTTGATCGTTGTTAAATTTCCCGCTTTCGATCGTTAGGGCAGCTTTATTGCGCAGTTTGACCCATCACAAGAAAGGTCAATTTGCAATGGCACCTGCTTAATTGTCATGCTTGTGTATATAGGCTTCTACTGCGATAGCTAATTTAGAGACGATTCAAAACTCAATCATGTTCAATGTCGCATTCGCGATGCTGAAGGTCGTAAAATCTGAGGTGATCGCGTTTACAAACGCATCTTTTTTTTAATTCAAATTTTCCTCCTAATTGTGATTTGAAAGACGTTTACTTTTATGACCGGTAGTGGAGGACATTGAACACACCCTTTGTTTCTCATTATATCTGCATTTTGTAATCACGTGTTCAATCATGATTCATGTTGCCGTTTTAATTTTGAATCTGACATTGAACACAACCTAAGAATGATGATAGGTCTCGTTGTATATTTATGATGCAAACATATAATGCCAAGTCACAGATTGTTATCAGCACAATCATTTATGTCATATTGTGTTTTATCCCTAACTTCGATCCTTCAATTTTACAGACAGGGTTTCTTGAGACGAAACACTGCGACCAGATGGTAACAAGGATTTGAAAGGTCTAAAAACGTTAGTAGAACGCAATATGAATCACGTCAGGGAGGCGAGTAAACGCAACACATATACATACAACTCAACAGGTGGTGACGTGCTGTATGCCACGCCCGACGATGGATACCACACTAACTCCACCGTCGACGGGTACTACACTGTACCTCAGAAGAGGAACAGTAGTAGTAGCAGCAGTTACAGTAGCTCCAGTAGCAGTCGCTATGGAAACAAATACAGGACTCAACAAAGCCAGAAATCGCAGCAAAATCATGTATTAGGAAATTCTGTGTCGTACGACGATGGAGGGGGAGACGGAAGCAGTATACATAGCAACCATGGGAGTGTCCATAGCAACCATGGAAGTGTCCATAGCAACCATGGAAGTGTTCACAGCAACCATGGAAGTGTTCACAGCAACCACGGAAGTGTTCATAGCAACCCCAACAACTACCATCATAAAAGCAACCATGGCAACCATGTAAATAACAACTATGTAACCAAGGAAACCTCAAGAAGATATCAGACATGGAACGGGAGGCATCGCTCGGATGGTATTTACCCGATGACAATTTTTTCCAACTTTATTTCTTTTTACTAACACTACATCTTTCTCCAACTTACTGGTTACATTTAAATGGATTTATTCATGAGCACCCTCCGTTGCACCAAAATAAACTTGTATGACTGAACATTGTCTTTGAAACAAATTATTTTAAAAAATCATCAGGATTTCTTACTATCGACTTTTGTAATCGATTTTTCAACATTCCCAAATCATGAGGCTATTTACAAATTTTTCAAAGACAATAGTCAAACGAGTTCATTTGACTTCGTATGCTTTTTTGTGCGACGAAGGATACTCCAGAATAATTCTTGAGGTTGTATTTCTCTCATTCAGGAGAACATCCCATTCACCCAAAAGGGAGAATAGCCTTCACTGGTATCGGGAATACTAAGAAAATGATACTTTTAGTTCATTTTTGCCTTTTTCATTCACTAACATAATTTCTCCTTAAACATTTTTTCATCTGTTGGGAATTGTGTATACACATTCCTGAAGAATGACATTTATTTATTCAAATTATCATTAACTTCTTTTAAACAGTTCAACTTATATCTTCCCTAAAATACATGATTTGCTGTGTGTTTGGTGTGAATTGGGTATACTAACATATACATGTATATGTATAGCTCCCTCAGATTATTTTATTGTCATGTAGTATTTGATGTGAATTAGGAATACCAGATGACAATTATTAGATGACAATTTTTCACTCTTGAAAATAATTTTACTTGTTTACTAATATTTCATCTTTCTCCCTCTAACCTTTTTTTTTGGTGTATTGCTGGAATAATGGGAAATGTGCCAGTTATGTAGCTTGTAGATTATTAATGTTTTGCCTCTTATTTTTCACTAATATGTATGATTTCTTCCGCTTTTTTGTTCTAGTGAGAATGGTGTATAAATCTACCCACAAACTTTTTTATTTAAATTTTCGTTTTATTTCATTTAACAGTATATCTTCCTGAGATAATTTTCTATGGTGTAACACGGGAATACTAATCAAATGACAATATTTTATCTGTGATAACAAGTTTACTTTTCATTTCTTTTGTTTTATTATTATAGCATCTTTCCTTCTCTTATTAAATGTCTTTTGTTGCTTATTGGGAATAATAAAAATTACAGCCTAGTTTATTTAAATTTGTCCCTTTTCTCCCTCAGTATTTGCTTTGGTGGGAATTATATACTATAGGCATATATTTACCTTGAAAAAGAAAAATACATATTCAAAGTACTATTATTTTCTTCAATGATATTGCCTAATGGGGAGTTGCAAGAAATTTTAATGAAATGCAAATCTTTTTAGGCTGTCTTGCAATTAATTACAAATTGGTAATTGATTCCCGATCTGCTTCCCACGACTAGGCATCAGCTAATTGCAACATTAATTTTCATGATTGATTGGAAACATTTTTTTGAAACATTCCCTTTGATATTTCTTCATTGAATAATTTTGTTTGTGTGAACTTAAATACCAGTTTGATGGAATTTGATGAAATTAACATTTTGAATTATATAAAAATGTTTTGTTTTCTCCATCACATAACAATTTGATATGTAACCTTAGTTTGTATTTTCTTTCTTACTAACATTTGTATCCACCTTCATATTATGTTATTTTGGTGTGATTTGGAATACTAAGCCAATAATAATAGTCTTAAACTTGATTTTATTTCTTTCTTCACTAATACATTATTTTTCTCTCCTGACATTGATATTCTGGAAGACTAATGTCATTAATTACTGTCCATTTTAATGTCTTTTTTTTAGAATTCAGGTTTGGAGAAAACTCTAACTCCCGAATCCTGATTATCATAAAACTTGTGATGCTATTTCTGCACAACTGTTCTTGCCTAAAGTGACAATCCAACAATAATCACAGATTTAATTCAAAATAGTAAATTTCTTAACTTTGCAAAAACAAAGTTACATAATATTGCAATCAATGGTAAAATTAATGATAACACTGCTAAGCAGCCAAGCAGAATCACAGTTTCCATGGAATCAACGATTGATAAGTTACCATTAGTTGTAACTTATACTCTGCCACAAATCTATCTCCAAGAAATCATAGTAAAATTAGGTAGTCATTCATTTAAAGGACGGAAAACCTCACGAAATATATATTTTTTTTTAAAATCTTTTTCCCCTCCACAGGGATTTTATTGGCAATCAAAAATCAATAGGTACAGAGCACAATGAATAATACAATCACTGATATAAACAATGAACTGACAAGTATAACGAAATAATTTTACATGTTGAAGTCAAACAGTAAAAAGATTTTTCAACCGAAACCATCTTTTGTCAAATCTGCGTTGTTTGAAATTAAGTTGGGCAATGTATTTCTCATTTTGATAATAATTGATTATTGAGGATTTAATGATACTGAAAAGAGGAATTGTATTGTTTATTTTACAATCATATACAGTTTTTCTTACTATAATAAAAATACAATTAAGTGCACAATTGTTTTTTCCAATAAATCCGAATATTTTATTTTCATCTGAAAAGTGTAGAGTCTCACTGGTTTTGGTCCTAATCCAAACCTCTAACTCTTTCCAAATGTGATTAACATGCCTGCACTCCGAGTATAGATGCAAAACCGTTTCGATTTCTTTCCGGCAGAAGGTGCATTTGTTTACTGAAACTAATTTCAATTTGAAAAGCAAATCATTTGTAAATAATATACGTTGCACAACCTTATATTGAAACCAACGCAATGTTACATCAATGGTACACTGAAAACCCAATGAGCAATAGGATTCCCACCTTTTATCGTTCAGATCAAATATGCACTTCCATTTAAGAAAGCTTTTGTTTTCTGTTTTTCGTCGTTTCAATAGAATGGAATGATAACACTGCTAAGCAGCCAAGCAGAATCACAGTTTCCATGGAATCAACGATTGATAAGTTACCATTAGTTGTAACTTATACTCTGCCACAAATCTATCTCCAAGAAATCATAGTAAAATTAGGTAGTCATTCATTTAAAGGACGGAAAACCTCACGAAATATAGGCCTATCTTTATATTACATAGGTTATGCAGATTCAAATCAGTGATAGGTCAACACGCCATCACGTGACCACAGCTGCGAGGATCGCATTTGTTATATTCTAGGTTGTGACGTCACCTCGGTGAATATAACTGCGTTGTATTGTAAATTGCGGCGTTATTCACTAAGGTGAAGTCACTCGCTGCTTACAAGTTGCGTAATCAGGTAGTTTATTTGATGTACGCGCTAGTGTTAACACGTCGATTGCATGAAGAACGCGCTTGATTTTTTTCCAAAAAATTTCTATTATGACGTAGATGGATCAGAGCTGCAGCAAGAATTTTGGGTTGATCAGAGAGCCAGATGATGAATGGAATCACTGATGGCGACTCCACAAAGACTATATAATATAACAGATATTGCCTGGTCTATCTTTTTAATAAATAACATTTCAACTCCCCTCCGAAGCTATATTTTTCCCTGGGGAGAATATTTTCCCTCAGCGCTGCGTGCTTCTGGCAAAATATAATCCGTAGGGGTGAGGAAATGTTATATTCAAACTCTAGGTCGGCAATATCTGTATAATATTCAATTGACTAACATACATTTTAGCACATACTGTACATAATAAGACTTTTCGTTATTAATTTGGTTGTTTTATTTTTGCTGATAACAACATGCCTTTACGGCCAATCAAAATCAAGGTTTCATTGGAAAATTTTCCAATGCAGAACGCTGTTTGACATTCAACATTTATGCAACTCGACTGTATACAAAAGATTCCTTTTAAGCCTTGAAAAAACGGCAAGGTTTCAGTTTGAAGCTAAAAAGAAAATCAGCCTGAGCAGTAATAAATTACTAAAATTCATCTTCCCAACACTAAAAAAGCACATTAATCAAAGATGTTTTTGTTCACAAAGGCCAAAGTTACCGTAATGTAAAATTAAAACCGGAGACTGAACTCCAAAACTGAATTTTGCCCAAGGCTTTCCTAAATTAAACTTCTACCGATACAATACCTTGGTCGTTATCAGGATCGACAATGCATTGACCTTCAAAATAAAAATATTTTTCTGCAATCAAGCAAAAGAAAATGACAAGTGGAGGAATTTTGGAGTGTTTTGTTGGGAAAGGAGTGGTTTGTGTGTTGGATCATAAAGGAAGTTAAAGGAAAAGTTCACCCTGGCAAAAAAGATTGATGTAAAATAACAGAGAAATAAAAAAAGATATTTAAAGTTTGAGGAAAATCCATCAAATAACAAAAATGATTAGAATCTTAAATATTGGATTTGTGACGTCATTTGTGAGCAGCTTTTCTACATATATCGCATATTAAAACTCAATGGAATTTCGTTTTCCCAGAAATTTGAAAATGTTTTTTTAATGCACCTTCAGTATATTAGTAGACAAATCATTGTACACCTGCTCCTGTAAGAAATAAAAAATAAAAAGTCATCACGAACCATTAAAATTTTGAAATTCATGCGTTATATATTAGATTACATATGGGAAAGCTGCTTGTATATGACGTCAAAAATCAGAAACTTTAAATTCTAATATTTTCTTAAATCCTTAAATGATTTTCCTCAAATTTTCACCAACACTTTTTTCCTGCTATTTTTACAAAAAAAGTTTTCGTCAGGGTGAACTTCCCCTTTGAAGCGAGACAAAAGGTTTGATGGTTAGACATGCCTGCAGGCGTGACACAGTTTGGTCATACCTCTTCTTTCCCTATATATGCAGTGAACTGTGGAGTGGTAATAGTTTTACTCGAATCTGTTATTATTAAAGGAGAATGAAACTCTTGGAGCAAGTTAGCTTTTGTGAAAGCAGAAAAATCAAAGAATAAGATCAACAAAAGTTTGAGTAAAATAGGACTAGCAATAGAAGAGTTATGAGCATTTGAATGTCGAGATCAGTAATGCTATGGCAATGCGACCAAGATCTATGATGTCACAGATGAACAACTCTCCCCTTTTGGACGCTGAAAATATACCCCAAAACATCTCTTTTTGCTCATTTTAATCATATGTCAAACGATTCATCAATGATATAATGTTGTGAAACCTCTGTACTTGTCCTCTCATAAAGAGAACACCTCACCTTGTGATAGACTCTATAAAAGTGAGAATATAAGTGAAATAAGTACTAAAGTAATGAGGGAGTTGTACGTGTGTGACATCACAGATCTTGGTTGCATTGCCAATGGGAGGATCTACATGGCATTAGTGATCTCAATATTCAAATGCTCATAACTTATAATTCATTCAATCTTCCTCAAACTTTCAACAATATGTTTCTTTGATTTTTCTCTTTGATATGGATTCAACTGGTTTCAAGGGTTTCATTCTCCTTTAATGATAATAATAGTTCCACTTATACAGAACAGCTATTTTATATAATGCACTTTGTATCATAATACTTCCCAAGCTTTTCCTAAGCTCTTATATACAGGCGCTTAACAAGTAACCATTCATCTCACCTGGGTTGAGTGCAGCCACTTGAGGTGGATGAAATTTTGTGCTGAATGAAATTAAGGCCCGAAGTTGGATTTTAATATATAGTATTTCAACTGCTGACAGGGAAAAGCTACATACAAAACAATGCCATGAATGAAAATAAAACCCAAATAAACTTGGGCTAATGAATAAGTTTAAAAAGATGCATAAATACATATATGTGACAGGGAGAATGGATAATAAATAAGAATAATATATCTTTGTTTATCTTTGGTGTATGGCTTCTTATTTGGTGTTGATATAACCACGAAGCAATTAACTATGGATGATATGTTTTGCTATGAGTATCATGATTTTTTTATATTTAACAATATACTCTATTAAAACTTTTTAGTCTATTTGTTCATGCATTGACTATTAATTCATCTTGTACATTTGCCCTTTTCCAACTTTATTCTTGTGAAGTCATATATTAGTCATATTTTATTCAGGATATGTCTATAATTATAATTCACCAAGAAAGGTTTACCATTGGAAATTCGTTTTTGTGACCCGACAGATCTCAGGGAAGTATTTCATCAACATCTGTCATCAGACAAGCTGTCAGATCTCACAACGTTGATTGGCTGACAAGCAATGTTTCTATAGAAACTGTCAGATAAAACAAACTTTGTCGCATAAATCATTCAACAAGTTCTTTCATGAAATGCTCCTTTGATGCCCATACTGGTGTTACCCTACTTTAACAAGAAACTCAAGTGAACTTACAACTATCCACTGGCCCAGAAATCTTTGGGGATTACCATGATTACATGATTTGCTGCACGCTTTACTCACTTCATTTCTCTTGATTGCTTTTACTAATACGTCCATGTTGCTTGCACTTTCAAGGTGTTTTGATGCATTTATATATCTATAAATCTTTCAGGAATTGAAGCAGGCCGTGCATTGAGCGTCGAGCCCACATTGACAGCCACTGAGCTCAGCCAGCCAGCAGTGGACGAACTAAACGTGATGGCATATGCCGCTGGGTTCCACAGGGCCAAGCCCGTCTCGGAAACCTTCCAGACCAGTTTTGGAGCCGAGACATACGCTTCGAAAAAAACGACAGATTGGGGATTGTGTGCTAAGATTGACTTGAGCAGATGCACTGGTTTAGATACTAACCCTACCGGAGATGCACACAATGCTAAAACAGATGTACCGGTATGTACAGCATCTCTATTATGCCTCGCCAAATGAAGCAGGTATTGAGGAATTGGTGTACGGTCGGGCAGTCGGTCCGTTGCAAATTTTGAGGGTCGAACTTCTTCCTCAGTTTTTAACCAATTCTCATGAAATTTGGAACGTATATTTGTCTTTGAAGTAAAGATGCGCAAGACACATTTTTTGTGTGTGTCAGAAATCTTGTCGCCTTGGTAACTACATTACTATATGGCAAAGAATTAGGCAAAAATCTTGCGGTTCAAACCATTTTATTAGTTTTCAGTCAATTTCTCATGAAATTTGGCTCAAACATTGGTTTGTAAGGCATATTTTTGCATGTGCCGGAAATCCTAGCCAAGGCGTGTTTTCCTTCAGCAAGAAATTTGTCCACACTGTGCTGCACTCAACCCAGGTGAGGTAAATGGGTACCGGCAGGAAGTAATTCCTCAAAAAGCTGTGCACACCAGAATCGGAAGACTAGCTTTGCCGGAGTAATATAGGAGCGCCTTGAGCACCTAGCAAGGTGGATATGTGCGCTATACAAATCCTATATTATTATTATTATTAAATCGTGTTGACATGGTAATAGCATATTATAACAGTTAATGTATAAACATCATGTGGACTGTTATACTCCTTTATTTTATGACCTATGCTCATGAAATTCGGCATACACATACATGTATGTCTTGAGCTACAGAGATGCAGGAAATATTTTTGTTTGCATTTGCCAGAAAATCTTGTGGACGAAACTACCTCCCCAGATTTTAGCCAGTGCTCGTGATTAGGTTTTCATGGGCATCCATATCTTAGTGTGGTATTTCTTGTATGGTTTGTGATTATTATTGAATTCGATTGAAAATGGTTGATTTAAGGAAAGAAAAAAAAGGAGAGAATGGGCCATTCTTTAAGCTATGTCACTGAGAGAAGAAAGCAATAGTCTCTTCAAATGGCTGCTATTTTTCATTTTGTCTGTTTGCCTCAAGCTAAAATAGAACGTTTCTCTGCCCCTTTAAGCATGAATGACCAATCAATATGGTATCAAATATTGTTCAATTCTGTAAGAGTAAATATGTGATTTTGATGGAGAGGAATTGCTAGAACATGGTTGATTAATCACGCATCAAAATAACAGGTTCAGTGCAAACATACAGAGATGTGCTAAGTCAACACTTAGGTGCAGTGGAATTTAACTTTATTGAAAACAATTCACAAATCACTGGTTGAGTCTAAGACCCCTGTTACATCTGAAAGTTTCCTACCCGAGACCCGACCGAGTCCACTTGCAACCTTGACTGGATTATTGGTGGATTAGCTTAGCGAACGGACCGAGTCCGAAATGTGGTCTGTTTACATCACAGCGTTCATTCCCTCACCTATCGTTACGGTTTCGTGCGGTTTCCGATTGCTGACACTCTCGATCTAGGCTCTGAATAATTTGCGCGCACTAATTGAAGTTGTTTACATTTCGTTACACTCGTCGGCTGCTAGCTCGCCATTTGGTTACGATCGGATAGCGTACGTTGGTTGTTATTTCTAGATATTTAAAACCCCGAAAAGTACAGACCCTCGAATACATTATGAAGAATATTAATGTGTATTCCCTGATTCGGGAAAGTCGTAAGCAATTTCTTCGGGAAAGGGCAATCAGAGTGAGAAGGTTTGAGGTTCAGGCGTCGGCAGAAAATAGAAATGACAGGGTGGGACATGTGCCGATCATTTCCAGAGAGTCGAAACGACTCTTTACCTTTACCCGAGATTCTGGAAGAATGCTGATGATCCTAGCAGTCGTTGAAGATATGATCGACTTGAAAAGGATACGTTTAAAATGCTTCCTTCTTTCCACTCAAATCAAAGACTTTATCAATCACAATTCATATGTCGCATGCCGCAAAACATTCGAAGAACGACGGGGCTGGGGAGGGGATAGCGCGCGCTATGACGTAATTTGACAGCTGGCGAACGGACCGAGATAGGTTCGAAAGCTTGTGTGCGTTTACATCTACGAATCGGTGGACTGGGGCCGGCCCGATACCCACTCGAGACTACCTCTGGATGTGGTCTCGGGTAGGTTCGCTAAAAGGTGGCCCGAGGTAGGTTTGGGATGTTTACATCGGATTTCTTTCCGACCCGAGGTAGGCCCCGGGCCGGCCCGAGGTAGGGAATCTCTCAGATGTAATAGGGGTCTAAATTTATAGGCAAAAGGTATTAAGCACTTAGAGTATGTCAGCCTTTATCTAACAGGTTCTTTTAAAATTATGTTTTTTTGTATGTAGAATAAAGCTATTGAGTTAATTTGCTATTCAACAAACAGTCAACATTTTAAGTTTTATTAGGCTATCTACATGTAGCTTTATAGTTTAAACAAATGCATACACATTGAAGGGAGTGTGTGGCTAGTCTTCATAATATCATACAGGCAGAGCTGCCAACCTTGTGCAAGCAAAAAAAGGAATCATTATGGCCAAAAAAAGGAATTTCCAACAAAAAAAAGGAATGTGTTAAAACGAACCTTAAAAAAACATGCGACAAACATCCAATGCAAAAAGTATGTATGCAGTGACCAATTAAAAAAAAGTTAATCTCTAGGCCTAGTCTGGGCTAAGTAACGGAGCGTTACAAATTGGACCCTTATTTTAATTAAGTCAGTAGCAGGGCTTGAATTAAGAATTGAGAGGGGCAAGGCCATTTTCAAATGGGCACTTTCAGCTTGGGGCAACCGGCAAAGTGGCCTTGGATGCCCCAAAATTTCAAGGGGTATCAAGGCCATTCTAAAGGACATGAAGGCCACTTTTATTCTAGTCAAATGGGCACCTAGGCAAATTTTTCTAAAAATGACAAGTAGGCCTTTCATTTTGTAGTGCAACCTACTCCGGCACTTATCAAAGTGAAGATCTGTCGAGAAAAAATTCTTTCAGGGGCACCAAAATCAGTTCTGGTGAACATTTTTAGGGCCCCATTTTTCTGGGGCTTCCTTTCCACTTCTAAAATAATTAATTGTTTTATGTTGAGTTTCCTGACAAAACTACCAAATTGTAGACTAAGAGAAATATATAAAAAAAGTTGACATCAATTCAGACTTCTCTTCCCAAGTAACATTGTTTTTGCCAAACAGTACCCTTTAAAATTAAAGTGTCATAAAATGGAAGTGTACATGTAACATTCATAAATCAATCTAATCTAAAATTCAAATAGATCTATAGATAAGAAGTTGAAATCATTCCACAAAAGTCCCATCGTAAATCACTTCACGATGTGCACAGCTCAGCCTCAATCACACTGCACGGCAGTTTATAATCACTCGCGTCGCGTTCTGGTTCGTAATCACTCGCGTTTTGAATTTTTGGCGATTTTTTTTATTTCGGTGCGATTTTTTTTAAACGGTGTCTTCAATGGGACAGACATGCAGGGAAATTTGAGTTTCGTTTTAAGCCGGCAATTAAGTGCCTTAAAATAAAATGTACTCGACTACTGTTCTAAGTACCAAGAATAGATAACAAGCTTGATCCGCCCCAGACAGCTGGCAGCAGTCTGTTTCGAGGAGTTTTTTTCAAACATTTTTTTTATTTTTTTATTTCTCTGTATTTGGTGAGTGGAGCCAACGGAGTTCAGCGGAACAACCAACATAATAATTAATAGACACAAAGACCGAAGCTTTTGGTCAATATCAACGAACGTAGAGGGCAGCAACACACAAGCGTGTTGCTCTAAGGAAGGTCAACTCCGCTCGAATTTTGTGACCACTCTAAAAAATAAAAAAAAACTTATATCACACACACACACAATTATTTGTATAAAGGAACAATTTTGTTGGTCCCTCGGACTTCTTTGTAACCAGAGTGCACTTTACTCCCCCTCCTACTTCTCTTTCTTCTCAGTCTTCTTTTTATTCCCATTATTATGTCATCTTATTCTTCTCCCTGTTCTTCTACTTCTCAATTTCTTCCCTTTCTCCTTTTTGTTCATCTCCCTTCTCACTTCTTCCTTTTCTCTTCTCAGTCTTCCCCTTATTTTATTTTCTCTTTCTCTTCTTCTACATCCTCCCCTCAATTTTCTCTTTTTAGTTTCATTTTTACCCCCTTATGTCCTCCATCTTCGTTTTTTCTTCTTCTACTTCTCCTCCTCCTTCCTTCTTGCTTTTCTTCTTCAGCACTTTTTTCCTCCCTGATTTTTACGTTAGTGTAGAATAATTCACAAAGAAAGGGAGAAGCAAATAAATAGTGATATTATGAAATTGTAGCACCTCACTATGCTTTATAAAGAATACCACAGACTTCAGGAAAATCCTCCAAAGGCAAAGCTAAATCGAGAGTAGCCTTTCCTCCTTTTTCTTCTTTATTCCTTTTCTCCTTTCTTTCTCCTTTTTTCCTTGCTTCTTTCTTTCTGTCTGTCTTTTTTTTCTTTCTCTTTTCTCCCTCTTTCCCTTCCTTTCTCCCCCCCTCTCTCTTTTTTTAGGGGGAGCCCCCCCCCGCTTCCGCCGCCTATGGCTCTAAGATTTAAGATGTGGAATGTGAATATGTTAAAACAGTAGTCAAAATTTGCTTGTTATCTTAAAACAGTGGTCGAGAACGATTTATTTAAGGCACTTACCAGCTTAAAATAAAACGAAACTCGAATTTCAATATTATTTTATTTTTCCAGTACGTTTGTCCCATTGAAGACACCGTTAGAAAAAAAATCGCACAGAAAAAAAAAAAAATCGCCAAAAATCAAAAAACGCGTGTGATTACCAACCCGACGCGAGTGATTACGAACGCGAGTGAATATAATAAGCCCACTGCACGCACACTCAATCATCCCCAGCAGTGACGGCACTATAGAGCAGACATCTAGGCCGCCAGAACCGGGGAAGAAATCTTCCCATTCCTGCTAAACTGAATGCTAAAGTGCCGACTTTTTTAATGAATTCCAAAGGCAGTAGGACATCTCTCTAGTATAAATCATGTGAAACTATCAATAAATGTTGAATATCACCCAGAATTATTACTTCAAGGGACAATGAAGAGCTTTCCAGGTCTGTTCAAAGCCGAATTCATCGTATTTGTTTGATACGATTACGAGTTGATGAAAATTAACCAGACAGTACCGTTATCCGAAGGGAATTGATATTAATCAATTCAAGAAAATAGCCTCAAAATTTCATTTCTTTATCACAACAATTAATTTTAAAGTATATGAAAAATATCTTTTGATGATTCAATCTTTAATATATATGATGAGTATTTTTGTAAAATTTTGCAAATGGAATTATAATATCCCTCAAACCTCCAAATCCCCCTCCATTACAAATGGACTCTTCTCTTACTACATTTGGGAATTACCCTACCCAATTCATCGTACTCCTCGCTCTGCGCTGCAAGAACAAACGTTGGCTCGATCACCTGAAGAGTGTTGGCCCGTGCGTAAAGACAACGTATTAGCAGTAACGTTAGATCTAAATTCTGAAATCTGATTTTCGGATCGTTTTTTTGTACATAAAACATCACTTTATAGGAAAGAAATTACATGCAAATTTAAGATAAAATATATAAAATTCAGAAATATCGTACCTTAGACCGCAGTTACTGTTATTTCCTTTCAAATGATGATCAAAACATAATCATCCTCGATCCTTTCGTTTGTCATCGTAAGTTGCCATCTTGGATGACGTCATCATCCTTACAGACGTATTTACCAGTTGCTATACATCGCGATTCGTACCATGCATGCCGCTCGCATATTCAACTAACGTATATGTACGTGCACGCTATCAAATTATTAAAGTGCGTTGGAAAACCGGCCGGCGGGCGACTTTGCACGCGCAAATACCAGGCTCATCTCGGGCTCAACCACTGAACTAGAAATACGTATTTCTAGTTCAGTGGGCTCAACACGCACTCCACATACATACAATTATGTACTGTACACACATTATCAAAATTGTCAAAAAACGTAATTTGAAAAGAAAAACCATAATGCCGTAATTTGAATGAAAAAACGTAATGATTACGGCAAAAACGTAATGGTTGGCAGCTCTGTACAGGCCTCTTATACCTCAGCAGTGTGATAAAACACGCAGAATTGTGGAAAATGAAAGATAATTCTGACCTTGACCCAAAAACATTTTATTCAAATTTTCATAGTTTGTTAAATTAGTGCATGAGTCTGTAGGCCTATATATTTTTTTTGCATCACAGTGTTTACCCTGTTTATGTATTTTATTGTGACTTGTATCATAACAAGTGGAATGCCTCTGGCCGTCTCACCTGCATCACGCGATTCAATATAGCAGCAGTGCTGATTTTGAAAACTACTATAACTCGCACAAGATGTTCAGTGATACTTGGTTACTCTTATTTCCACGTTTTATGAACTAGACCAATACACTTATAGAGATATGATGGCAATTCAACAAATACCCCCAACGTGGCCAAAGTTCTTTGACCTTACATGACCTTTGACCTTGATCATGTGACCTGAAACTCGCACAGGATGTTCAGTGATACTTGATTACTATTATGTCCAAGTTTTATGAACTAGACCAACACACTTTCAAATTTATGGCTGTAATTCAACAAATACCCCAATTTGACCAAAGTTCATTGACCCTAAATGACCTTTGACCTTGATCATGTGACCTGAAACTTGCACAGGATGTTCAGTAATACTTGATTACTATTATGTCCAAGTTTCATGAATCAGATCCATAAACTTTCAAAGTTATGATGGTAATTCAACAAATACCCCAATTCGGCCAAAGTTCATTGACCCTAAATGACCTTTGACCTTGGTCATGTGACGTGAAACTCATGCAGGATGTTCAGTGATACTTGATCAACCTTATGTATAAGTTTCATGAACTAGGTCCATATATTTTCTAAGTTATGATGACATTTCAAAAACTTAACCTTAGGTTAAGATTTTGATGTTGATTCCCCCAACATGGTCTAAGTTCATTGACCCTAAATGACCTTTGACCTTGGTCATGTGACATGAAACTCAGGCAGGATGTTCAGTAATACTTGATTAACCTTATGGCCAAGTTTCATGAACTAGGTCCATATACTTTCTAAGTTATGCTGTCATTTCAAAAACTTAACCTCAGGTTAAGATTTGGTGTTGACGCCGCCGCCGCCGTCGCCGCCGCCGTCGCCGCCGTCGGAAAAGCGGCGCCTATAGTCTCACTCTGCTATGCAGGTGAGACAAAAATAGTCTGCTGTCAGAATGTAAAACATTGCTCAGCTCCCAAAGATATATGTGCAATGATCAGTGGTGTATTACTCATAGTACAAGGGAGGAGGCATGTTAGACACATAGATCAATAAAGACATGTGATATAAAATAGTACAAAGGTTGGCAAAAAGAATATTACCTGAACAGTTTTGGACCCCAAAGAAGCAGAGCTTTCAAGATATATAAAACATTGTAGCAAAAAATATTGATGATAAAACAAACTTACAAATATATTAACAGTTGATATTTGTTGCTTATCTGATACAAAATGTGAGTTAATGACTTCATTAGCTCTTTCTAACTTACTCGCATACAGCCTACATGTATGTTGTGAATATCATCCGTTTGGTATAAAAATTGCTTTACAAAAAGCTGTATCTTTGCCATGTTCCATCGATTACTGTTTCAATTGAACTTTATATTTTTAGCTGAATTTATATTGTTGGGTAGATGTCGTCATTCAATAAGAAGTCTTTAGCCAAACCCTGTATTAATGATTTCAGGAATAAGGGAGGAACAGAAAATGGGCCAAGTTCTTTTGAATTTTCAGAAAACAACCCCCTTTATGTTTTTCCTCCAAAGGGGAAAATCATCTCCTAAAAAATAACAGGCAAGACAGAAATGTTCAAGCTGCTAGCCATTTATCATTGAATTAGCTCTGTATAAAGCTGAACAAAGAGAAGACATTCCACACCCTTTTTTATCCTGAAAAGAACATTGCACATAGGTGCTCTCTTGTCAGTGAGCCCCCCCCCCCCTGACCCACTTTTGAAATGAGAACCCTTGCCTCTTTTGGGTTGCGGGATTTGGGATTATGTTAAGGCAACCAAATAATTTTTTGTGAACCCATCCCACTTTATTTTTCTGTGGAGGGGGTTAGGAGATATTTTAACAATGAACCCATATTCCCTCACTTTTATGAAATCATGGGTACACACCTGCTATTCTGTGTTTTTTCCAATTGATTGGTTTAAATTTTATTTGATTCACAGGTGACCATACATGTGAGAGTATTAGATCAGCAAGTCTCCATAGAAGACATCTCGGCTCAGATAGAGGCACCTGGCAGCCCGGTCCCCATCAGTCTAAAAGCTCTGAGTACTGAACTGGTTGAAGTACAGTTCACCCCGCTTGATGGAGGCATGCACAAGGTAAGATTCCTCCCCCACACCCCTCTCTCCTGGGAGCTCCATTCCCTTAAAAAAACCTCCAAGCTCTCCATACAGAACTGCTAGAGGTACAATTTATTTCTCCCTGGACAGGGGCATGCACAAGGTAGGGGCACTTCACCCCCTCCCCTTCCCCAACCCTCTTCTGGTGGATTAATTCCCATAAAGAATTCAAGCTCTCTATACAGAACTGCTAGAGGTGCAATTTCTTTCCCCTTGACAGGGGCATGCACAAGGTAGGGGCACTTCACCCCCTCCCCTTCCCCAACCCTCATCTGGTGGATTAATTCCCATAAAGAATTCAAGCTCTCTATACAGAACTGCTAGAGGTGCAATTTCTTTCACCTTGACAGGGGCATGCACAAGGTTGGGGCACTTCACCCCCTCCCCTTCCCCAACCCTCTTCTGGTGGATTAATTCCAATAAAGAATTCAAGCTCTCTATACAGAACTGCTAGAGGTGCAATTTCTTTCCCCTTGACAGGAGCATGCACAAGGTAGGGGCACTTCACTCCCTTTCCGGTCCCCACAGCTCTCTTCTGGTGGCCCAATTCCATTTAGCCTCAAAGCTTTGAGTACTGAGCTAGTAGTGGTACCGTTCACCCCTTTGATGGTGGAAAACCAAAGATGAGGTCTCTAACGTATCCCTCCCTTATGGTAGCAACATTCTGTATACCCTTAAAGCTCTTATTGACAAGTTTTCACTCAGCGAAAGTACAGGGCTTTCAGCAATGCGGGCGTATGGCAAGCCCTTTGCACATTTATTCCTCTTTCTTGAAATCATTAAATAAAATACATTGATATCAGGTATTCTTGATCTCTTGATCAATATCAAGAATGTAATTCTTAATATCATAAGTTCAATTCAAATTTCAAAAGGGGAGCAATATATCGTTGGCGGTCTTCCCATTTCAGAGAAAATCGACTTCAAAGTTTACTATGATTTTCACACTTAGTTCCCCAGCCTTACAACGTATTCATTGCTAGAAAAATACATGGTTGGAAAGACCAAGACAATTGCTTGACAATGGTATCCTTATTTTTACACAAAAGCAAGGATCAGAGAAAATATTGCAAAAGAGCTACATGCTTGTAATTTCGTTTTGAGCGGTTTAGATTTCCCCCGTACAAAAACGCCATGCAACAACCCTGACCGCGATTTCAATGTGCGCGGTCAGTCAAAACATCGCTTTTCACATGCAAAGTCAATGCAGTGCAGATGGCTGATACAACAGTTTGGCTGACCGTGCACATTGAAATCGCGGTCAGTCAAAACGTCATATCGCTCTGTTACAGTACACGTTTCCAATGGGATTTGCACATTTTATTAAAATAATATATGGCATCGCCATGAAAATCCTCTCGTATCTCAGAAAATAAAATAAATTGCTGCCTAGAAATTTAGTTATGAATAGAGTAGGACTTGTACTTTATTTTTCTGCAAAAATCTCAAAATCGATTTTTTTTTTTGGACCAAAATTGACTGATACGACGGTTCGAATGACCGCTGACGATATATCAGTCCAAACGTGTTCTTTCCGAATTCCGTAAGATTATTGCATGTACCCCTCCAACCACACCCCTAGACCACACTGACCCCATTCAACCTCCTACCATCCCAACCACCAACCAAACCAACCTCCTTTGCTCCACCCTATTTGTTCCTCAAACCCAAGTTACCCAACCCTACATAGGTTATACTCCTAACACCATTCCAGACGGGTCACTCCATAGATGCAGGCATATATACACAGTATCACATCTATTTACTCTCTGTTCCCTTCCTCCAATCTTTTGTGTCTGTGCCCCTACCCTAGTTTAAACATTTAGGCCTAAAACAAACAAACTAGACCGGGGGCCTGTAACATAAAGGTTAGTTATCATCGTAGAACATCTTTTTACAATTGATTGCATTGACTACAATGTATGATCAATTGTAAAAATCAAGTGTACCATTAATTACTAACCTCTGTGTTACAGGACACTGGCAGGCTAATTAATTTATCAAAGATTAATTAGCAAAACTTAGCTCCATAAGATCAATGGGTGGGTCGTGTGGTCTAGTGGTAAGTGTATTGGACTCGTAAATGTAAGGTTGTAAGTTCGAATCCCCGCTCTGTCATTATCTCCTCTTTGATAAAGAGACCAGAGAGTAATTTCTGTCATATCGATAAGATCAGTCACTATGCCTGATTAACTTAAGATGTAAAATGTTTCCTGTTTAATTGGTTATAATATTAGCTTGGTGTTATACCTGTAAAATGCTGTCCTACTGTGTTCCTATGGGAGTTGCCATAACAGAATTCAATTTCCCTTACTTTCCTCCAAAACTTTTTCCTTTCTGTACATACATGTAAATCTGATTTCGCAACAAAGTAAGTCAGTGTACTTAAGTATGTAGGGCCATTGTTTTCCTGGTCTTTCTGTAAAAAGATCATAAACCACAAGATTTTAACCTTGCCCCCCTTTTTTTTTTACTGGTTTGTTAGTGTTGTGTATGACTGGTACTTGCTGGGCAAGATTTCAATATCAAATTCATGCGATATTGAAAAATATACTTAATATTTGATAATGGTTTAATGATATGTTGATATATCGCAGTAACATGATATGACCAATATATTGTCGATTATGAAAAATTACGATTTATTGACCAAAATGCCGTTCTATATTGCTTTAAACCAACTCAAAACTTTTGAAGTTGTACAAGCACCAGCGGAAGCCTTTCCTTTCCCCTTCCCTGCTATCAAGTGATTGCAGCTCATGAAAAAAGTAAAAATTTTCGAAGTCACATTTAACTCTCTGTGAAACATCTTCCTGCTATCTCAAAAACTTAAAAAATCAAGCTCCTTTTCTTCATCAGGTTTCAGTAAGATGTCGAGGGGAGATGGTGAGAGGGAGCCCTATTAAAGTCAACGTACAGAAAGACATGTCATCTTACCCAAAGAATGTCAAAGTTGGAGGAAACGCAAGCGCTTTCATCGGAGAAGAACTTCAGTTCCAAGGTACTGATTTTTCCTGAATTAGATCTAGTAATGAAATTGCTCGAATATTTTGAATAGAAGTATTCTTTGTTTACATATAGGCCTATGTATGTCGTATCATTGCTGCAATATTGAGTAACCATAACTTGTAAAAATAGAAAATTTTGGGAACTTCATGGTTCCATGATATTTGCTCCGGCAACAATTGCTCTGATGGAAAATCCTAACGTTAAGAAAAACATAAAATCTAACCT
Source organism: Lytechinus pictus (assembly GCF_037042905.1). NCBI lineage: Eukaryota > Metazoa > Echinodermata > Echinoidea > Temnopleuroida > Toxopneustidae > Lytechinus > Lytechinus pictus. The sequence goes on along the minus strand of NC_087260.1, from coordinate 2,754,001 downwards.
CCAAAAACCCCCCCTAATCCTTCTCTGTACATTATTATGAAGCAAATTCAGACTCTATTACAATGCTAACTCCAACGCTATGCCCTCCGGGATAGTAAGACCGAAGCTAATGTCGTAGGAGCATATGTCACCCATTTAGCACAAGAACAAGTCACCAGTTGTGCACAAAGTACAGCTGTAATGATGTGTGACTTGCAGTCAACTTTACATATCACACCCAGGCAGGTATCTACTTCATGATGTTCTGGGGCAACATGTAGATAATTTTATTGTCGTAGTAAATTAAGTGAGCGACATGGTGTTGGATTCAAACTCTCAAGTCTCCAGTTAAAAGGAAACTTCCATAACCATTAATCACAATGCTCTTATATACCATAATCAGATAACGAGATACTTATTCTGTAAAATTCAAAAATAGGAAAAATTGGCCTCGACCAAAAGGACAAACAAAACTGTTCTTGTGCATCAGTGGCTAAGTACATAATTGTAGAGAGATGCAAGCTCATTGATTGCAGGGCCAAAGAAAGCATCGCAAGGGTTCAAGGTCAACAATATTTACTTTGAAAAGTAACCATTTCATGGACTGCAAGGATAAATGAAACTATTTTCTATACACAATTGGCAAATTAGAAAACAAAGAAGTGTGAATATTTTGATTCGAGAAGTGCATTTTCAAGGACACCATTACAATGTTTCATGGCTATAGATGTTTACATAATAAAGATATAAACTATTCATTGGACAACAAGATGAACAAATTACATATAAATGTCACGACGTAATAAACAACCATTCTTGTTAATTGCTTAGCCCATGGGTTTTTAATATCACAATGCAGTATAAGTTGATGAATCAATGTTTACCATAAAATATCAATTTTCACACCTTTTCTCCTAAGTTGACCCATATTTCTTTTCAATATAATTCTTGTTCTCCTTCATATCACTTAAAAAATGCAATTTTTGTTGAATTATCATTGTTTCATCCTAGAATTATGATAGCGAGTGACAACCTATTTTCTACAGGAAATAGGAGACTGTACTCGCACAACAAGTTGACACCATTGCCATATTTCTAAGACACAGATTTTACTGAGTTGCTCTGATTTAATTTCAAAATGCATCGTTTTACCCATCAGTAATAAAACCATATTTGACACTTTAAAAGAGTTTTCAAGAATTTTAAGAAGTTTGAAACTAAATGAAATACGAACAGTTGGCATTTACATGTAGGCCAACCTTTCACAAATGATTTGAATGATAATAGTCTGTTCAAGCACATCACACAGCATATTTGAAACTTTCAAATAGTTGGACTAAATCTTCAAATGATAACAATAATATCTTCAAGCAAATCATATTTAATACTTCCAAATTGTTTTTATGAATTTCATTACCCAAGTGAATATGGTTTTTCCAAAACCGTGTACAAAAAAACGTAAAAATGACCATCTGATTATGATTTTTTGCATGGTCACCCCCCCCCACTTTCAAAACCGTTCCACGGCCCCTGTATGGTATGTTGGCATGGGCAAGTGCTGAGGAGGGATGACGAGCATGTGTTAAAAGAAGGGCTTTTGTGTTCTTAGAGATGGGTGGTTTGAGGAGAATGGGATGGCCAAAGAAGACATGAAAGATGCAAGTGGAGAAGAGTAGGAGGGTTGGGTTGAGGATGTAGGATGCTCTGAATCGGAAAAAGTGGAGGGAAGGGGTTAGGGCAATTGTTGTGAGTGTGAGGTGAATCTGGCCACCCCATTCATTGGGACAAAACTGGATTTAAAACTCTGGATTTACTACTACTACTACTACTATTACTACTACTACTACTTCTTCCACTACTACTTCTTCCACTACTACTACTACTACTACTACTACTACTACTACTACTACTACTAATACTACTACTACTACTACTACTACTATTACTACTACTACTACTACTACTACTACTAATATTACTACTTCTACTACTACTAGTACTACTACTACTACTTCTTCCACTACTACCACTACTACTATTACAACTACTACTACTACTACTACTACTACTACTACTACTACTACTACTACTACTACTACTTCTTTCACTACTACTACTACTACTACTACTACAAGCTTTCTAATAGTCTATCTACTTTACCACACATAGTTGATACACAGGAGGCGGGGCAAGGCGATATCAGCGTTGACATCACCAACGGCCACACCCGACTACCAGTCCGCATTACAAGGGAAGGGCGTGTCTTTACCGTGCATACCAGGGCCAAGGATGTAGGCTCATACGTGGTTGATATCAAGTGGAATGGCCAGTCAATAACAGGTAATATAATGACTATTTCTATATTTGTAACAATTAGTTGTTTTAGTAACATAGTAACAGTTATTTCTATTTCATTTTTGTTAAATTAATCATTGTTTTAATAATTCAATTTAACCATTTTCTCTTAATTTCCACTATTTCTTTATAACATTTTCATTGAATAATTTTATTCAATTTTTTAAATTATTAATTCTTGTAACAATTGTTCATTTATGATCTTTGTTAATTAAATATTTTATTCGTGAGCTTTTGGCTATGCTTTTGTTTTGTGGATAGAAAGAGCAAAATGTGACATGTTTTGACATAATCATATAGCAGATTTTCTTTTAAATTAAAAGCATATTGCATTGAATTGAATTTATTACCAAATCTAAGTGATATATAGTAATTTCTTATCATTCTAACATAATTCATAGTATTAGACAATTGCACCTAACAAAATAGCAACATGTTTATCAATGTAAACCCTCACACCCCTCATCAATGAATGGTTGATTCCATCAAACACAGATGACCCAATGAGGATATCAGTGAGGGATCCTTCCAAGTGCAGAGCGATGGGGGAAGGCCTGTCTAGAGCGAGGGAGGATACACCGGCAATATTCACTGTGGATCCCATCGCAGCAGGGCCAGGAGAGCTGAGAGTACAGGTTGAAGGTAAGCTCGAAAATTGTTTATTTGTACCTCATTTGAAAATGTTAGAAATAATGGTTGATTAAAGGGACAAGAAATACTCTTCTGTCACCCTCCTTTTTCTCCTTGGTACTTTTCTTCTTAGAGTTCCTCCATCTTCTACTTCTCCATCTCTATTAGCTTCTCCTGCTGCCTCATCTTCTGTTTCTGTATTTTCCTTCTCCTTTGTCTCTTATTTTTTCTTCTTCCTCCTTCCCTTTTCTCTAGTTCCTCTTCTTCATCTTGTCTATTTCCATTATTCTCCTTCTTCTCCAACTTGTTAATTTTTCTCTTTTTTGTTTGTTTCCTCTTACTCCTTCTCTTCTTTTTTTTCTTCTCTCTATATTCAGAATTTTTATTTCATTTTTGTAATCATTCGTAAACCTCTGTTACAGGGACTAGGTGAGATTAAGCGCAGTTGTGATAATGAATCTTTTGCTTTACATTAAGGAATATGAATATCTCTTTTTAATCTGTTTCTAGGACCAAATTCTATGGCTAAAGTAAGCGTTGATGAGAACAGGGACGGTACCTACACAGTGACTTACATACCAGTGGAAGTGGGCCTATTTACACTCAAGATTTTCTGGTCAGACAAACAAATACCAGGTAATAACTTCATTCACATAAAATCATTGAATTTCTCTTTCAGTTTTGAAAATAAAGCATTGAAAAATGCATCTACATTGCTATCGACACCTGACAATACTGAATGAAATGATGCTATATACACATTGTGTAAAAACTTGTCAGTGCTATACACATGTCAGTGCTATACACATGTATAAATTTTTGGTGTTATACAATTACAAATGTGTAAAAACTTGTTGGTGATATTAACATAGTGTAAAAACGTTTCAATGCTACAGTATATACATTGTGTAAAAACTTTTCAGTGCTAATATGGTATAAAAACTTGTCAGTGCTTTACACATGTATAAATTTTTGGTGCTATATACAATTATAAATGGTGTAAAAACTTGTTGGTGATATAAACATAGTGTAAAAACGTTGCAATGCTACAGTATATACATGGTGTAAAAACTTTCAGTGCTAATATGGTGTAAAAACTTGTCAGTGCTATACACATGTATAAATTTTTGGTGCTATATACAATTATAAATGGTGTAAGAACATGTTGGTGATATAAAAATAGTGTAAAAAAATTGCAATGCTATAGTATATACATGGTGTAAAAACTTTCATTGCTAATATGGTGTAAAAACTTGTCAGTGCTATACACATGTATACAATTTTGGTGCTATATACAATTATAAATGGTGTAAAAAGTTGTTGGTGATATTAACATAGTGTAAAAACATATCAATGCTACAGTATATACATTGTGTAAAAACTTTTCAGTGCTAATATGGTGTAAAAACTTGTCAGTGCTATACACATGTATACATTTTTGGTGCTATATACAATTATAAATGGTGTAAAAAGTTGTTGGTGATATAAACATAGTGTAAAAACATTGCAATGCTATAGTATATACATGGTGTAAAAACTTTTTAGTGCTAATATGGTATAAAAACTTGTCAGTACCATACACATGCATAAATTTTTGGCGCTATATACAATTATAAATGGTGTAAAAAATTGTTGGTGATATAAACATAGTGTAAAAACATTGCAATGCCATATTACATATATACATGGGGTAAAAACTTTTTAGTGCTAATATGGTGTAAATAATTATCCTTCCTCTACCTCTAGTCTGCAAGAATTTTAGAATCAGACCACATAAAAGTGACAAACTCAATGTAATACTCAGTCAACAAAAAAAAGTGGAAAGTGGACTCCACATTGAATAAAAATTAACCAATTACAATAAGTGTGGTTCGGTATCTCTTATCTTAGTGAATAAGTGTTTGGTGCTACAAAAATCGCAGCTCTTCACTATTTTCCGATCTTATCTTGGTCTACTATTGATTTTGTTGTCATAAGATATCACTTATGATTTGCAATGTTTTTGGCTTCAATTTACAGGAAGTCCATATCACATCAAAGTGACCGATCCTAGGAAGGTGAGAGTGGTCAAGAGCAGTATCAAGAATGACCAGACGGTCAACGGAATGCACAAGATGACCAGAAACAAAGAATTCAAGATCGTCTTCGATACAAGTGAAGCTGGACCTGGTAAGTTCATCGTCAGACACAACCATAAGCAACTACAGGATATTAAATTCTTATCTGGGGGTCGTTTCATAATTAAGCAATTTGTAAGTGACTGGTGACCCTTTCTTGTGCTAAATGATATCAGTATGTAGTTGACTGGCACCTAAGAACATGTTCCAGTCGTGCGTAAAGTCATGGATAGCTTTATGAGCAGTTTTATGAAGCACTCTTGTAAGACAGCAAATTTTGGTTGATTGGAATAAAGAATTCAACAATAAAGTTTGAGAATCAATCCATGAATCAATGGCTATAAGATTGGTTGCTTCCATAAGTTCCATGTATACCTCACTCATATCCGAAAGAGATACGCTCTACTTTCTAACCTCCACTTTTTCGCCTCTCCATTTCACTTCTACCTCTATCCTTAGTCTTTTCCAGGACTTTACACAGTACCATAAACCATTTGCGCCATTACCTCATGGTTATTGTGATGATGATTGTGGTGGCAATGATGATGATGATGATGATATAAATGTGATGATGATGAAATTGATGATTATGATAGTAACAATGATGATTATTTTGAAAGGTGACAATGATAATGACAATATAATAACAATAATAATGGTATGTTTACCCAGGGTAGCCACTTAAGTTCCGAAAAATGGTCTCCTAGAGGGCCCTGCTATTGTTATTACCCCTGATTTAGCTCGGCTACCTAGGCGCTCAAGCATTCAAGGCATTTCTTCCTACCGGATACCCATTCACTTCATCCGGGTGGAGGGCAGCACAATGTGGGGAAATTTCTTGCTGAAGGAAAACACGCCATGTCTAGGGATCAAATCTGTACAATCCTATCACAGGTGCACATGAATTGAATGTGACATTGTCAGGGTTTCCTTTAAAAGGATCACCACTCGAGCTAGGAATCGAACCCACCTCCCTCAGATTGAAGGACGAGAGTCGTAACAACTAGACCACAATGCCCCAACATTAACAATGATTGTGACAATTTTTATTTCAGGTATGATGCAAGCAGACCTGGACACACCTACCAGTAGGGTCCCTCTTAATATCGAACCAGAGATGCAAGGCAGACAGAGTGTAGCATTCATACCAGATGAACAAGGTATGTATGGCAGTGGATCGTATCACAGAACACTTCATGAATTCAATCATATTAAAAAAAAAAATTCTCGTAGAATTCACCAAACTTTCATCATAAATACACAAATACCTTCAAAATAAACATGTAAAAATTTTGCCAAAATCGTTTTCCTTTTTACGATATCAGCTTCCAGTTGGACCCCTCTTCGCATGTGAAATATTTTGGTCTCTTGAAAATTATATTGTATTACCGAATGTGTGTTTTCTGTGGGAAAAGTTAAGAAAACAAAATCACTGATGAGCTATTTTTGATATTTTATTATTTTGGGAACCTAAAGAATTTAAATATGTGTCTTACCATTTTTGATGAGCTATTTTTGATATTTTATTATTTTGGGAACCTAAAGAATTTAAATGTAATACCATTTTTCATTATCTTTCGATTTAAGTTCCCTTTGGAAGGATGTTGCAAAGTTTGGAGTGTATGAAATTATTTTCCGGCGCGTATGATGTGTGTGTTCTGTAATTCAAGGCCGGTCGGTAATACAATTACTCACTTTACAGTAATGGTACAAGGAAAATATTGTATTTTATTTTAAATAGCAAAGTACTAGGATGACTTCTACTATACTGCTATTACACAAAGGGCTGGCGTAAAGAGGGGGGGGGGGTAGAGGTGCTTCAGCCCCCTAATTATTTCCAAAAGAAATGCTAAAATGACCATCCGATTGTGATTTTTTGCATGGCCAGCCCCCCCCCTCACTTTCAAAAGTATTCTTTGGCCCCTGATTATTACTACTTCTATTAGAATGATACTATGATTCCTATTACACTGCTACTTCTACTGTGACAAGTAATACTACTACTACAAATTTTGTAGTCGTATTGCCAATTTGCAGCAAAAAAAGTTGCAGCTTCTTCTTCAAGTAAGTGTATAGAGTCATAAAACATAACAGATCTCAATGAGCTGTTTGAAAATATACTGTATCCATTGAATGACATGGAATAAGTTCAAAATTAAAATGCAGTCCCATGGACCAAAATATTTGCTTATATCATCAACAGGAAACAATTTAGCAATCAGAGTTGGAATAAGTCATTTTAAATGCAGTCAAGTTGACCGAGATATTTGCTTATATCATCATCAGAAAACAATTTAGTGATCATTGTTGGAATAAGTTAGAGTTGAAATGCAGTCATGTAGAGTAAAATGTTTGTTTATTTCATAATCAGAGAAACTTCCTGGTTAATAGAAAATGAAAAATCAAATTGTCACATGATTTAAATCTAGAAGAATGTGTACCATCCTATTACAGGAGCGCACGAGTTGAAAGTGACATGGTCAGGGGTCCCGATAAAAGGGTCACCACTCAAGCTCTACTCCAAGACAGAAGAGATTCCAATAGATCATACCAAAGTACAGGTGAGAGGAGACGGAATGGAGGTCGGCAAGGTCTTCAAGAAGACGGAGTTCATCATTGATGGATCAAATGCAGGGCCAGGTAAGCAAGAAAAGAAGACGTAGAAGGAGAAAGAAAGAGAGATTGACTGACAGAGAGAGAGAGATACAGAAGAAAAAGAGAGAGCATGACGGGGAAATGGAGAGAGAATAAATTTTACACAAAGGTACAGGCGAGTGGAGATGTGATGGAGGTCAGTAAGGTCTTCAAGAAGACCGAGTTCATCATCGATGGATCAAATGCAGGACCAGGTTCGGAGAAATATGTGTGAGCAGCCTCCCCAAAAAACACAATAAGGTGCCCCCAAAACAGTCTGAGATGTTCATTGAGCATGGAAAAGCACGTCCTGAGCTTTGAAATGATATACGAGTTGTCAAAATTGATCAACAATAACTCTCACAAGTACTTGATTGAATGCAGAGGATATTCAGCAAGAGCTTCTAAAATAAGGAGGTTTCAAGTTCAGGGTTCACTCACATATCAGATACATGTATGCACACTGTGCAATTTTAATAAAACTTCCAAGCAGTCATAAAAAACTTTGGATTAATGAAGATGATTTCCATTCAACTGTAATTTGACTTTCTAACAACGACAGATTAAGCTTGATTTCAGGACTTGCACTTGATTGGTGGTAGAACCTTTCTTTCTTCAGCACCCCATTAGTGGAATAAAAAATCTATTTATTTTATGTAAAACTCTCCAGAAGACTAAGATTTAATTAGATCTCATCATCAAAATGCATGGATATTTCACTCACAAAGTCATTACGCTTGATGCTTTCTTCTAACTGTATTTTCCGACATCTAAGTCCGTACTGCACTTTTCATGCTACAGGTGTGCCAAGTGTAAGAATGAGTGGTCTGGATGAAGATATCAATGTCACACTCACGCATCTTGACAACCACAGATACCGAGCAACCTACACTCCAGAAAAACCTGGTAAGTTTGATACATAGTCTTTTAGGCTGTAAGAAAGAACAACCTGAGCTCCAGATTTAATCTAATCTAATCTATGAAGTATTTGGTATAGCGCTTTTAGGTCATGTTTAAATGTGCCAGCGGAAGTGCATTCTTGGATACCAGGGGGAAGATCGTTCTAGAGAATAGGGCCAGCGTGAGCAAAAGCCTGCACCCCCATGACTTACAAAATTAAGGGACCTTCAAGAGCTTTTTGAACTGGTCCACAAGTGCAGCAGTCTTTCTGAAAGGAAAAGATCAAATATACCTTGCAAGGGAAAGAAGGCATACCCCAAAAACTTCTATCATTTCAAATACATGTATAAGAAATAGGGTTGAATATGCCTTATATCCCTATTTTCTGTTATCAATGATAACGAGATTAAAAGACTATTCCATAATCAATAACTAATCATCTCCATATATCCTCCAAAGACTATTCCATTATCAACATTTCATTGTTGACTATCAATAATGAACTCTTTCTGTTAATTAGGTACCTATCTGCTTCACACTGCCTGGTCGGACAGGCAAGTCAACGGGTCACCTTTCAAGGTCAACATCGCAGGAGAATCTCATGCCAACCGTGTGAAGGCTTCTGGAGCAGCACTGGGAATGCTGGTTGCAAATAACACCTCAAGACTTGTCATTGACGGCCGTGACGCAGGAGCTGGTAAGATGGCATAAAAATAATTTACTGTAGGACCACTAGCGTACCTACGCTATACAAAATACATATCACTGCCCCCCCTGACGAGCTTGAAAGACCTTTTATGCCCCCCCCCCTGACGAGCTTGAAGACCTTCATTGCCCCCCTGACGAGCTTGAAGACCTTTATTGCCCCCCTGACGAGCTTGAAGACCTTTTTTTTTTTTTTTTTTTTTTTTTTGCTTGTCAATTTTTTTGGTGGCCGATTTTGCCCCCCCTGTGGAAAATCCTAGGTACGCCACTGTGTAGGACTGTAGGAAGAAGACATTCACAGGCCTGCATTCTAAAGTCTGTTCTAACTCTGTGCTAAAATTATGGGAAGATCAAACTGTCAAAAGTTTGTTTCTTACGTTTACTTTGCTCTTTTCTCATGCATTAATGGTGGAGAAAAAAATTCATTTCCTGACAGTTATGGATGAATAGAGTGTTAAATGGGCTGATGAAATGAACTTGTCCTGTCGTAGATTTCTGTCGCAGATGGCTATCCATAGATATGCCATAACCTTAGACCAGAGTCTTAATCAACCCAAGTTAAGAATACAGCCATTATGCTGAAATGCTCACTACAAATTTGAGAGTGTGAATACAGTCTCAAATTGTGGGCATCTCAATAGTGTGAGTGTTCAGTGGACTATGTTCACAGCTGTGATTCACACTGTTCAAACACCTTAGTTTAACACTATCAACATAATTCTGTACCTTGGGCACCTATAGACTGTTAGTGTTCACAGTGTGTTCACATTGATCTATGTCAAGATTTTGATTCACATAAATAATATGAAGGTAATTTCACATTGCAGGCACCTATAGTCTGAGTGTTCACAGTGTATCCACAGTGAACTATGTCAAGATTTAATTCATACTGGTAAATTGCTCGAATTTAACAGTGAAGGTAATTCACAGTGTGGACACTCGAAAGTGTAAGTGATCACACAGTGGACTTACGTGAATATTTGATTCACACTGGTAAAATGCTCAGATTTAACAGTGGATATAATTTCACAATGTTGGCACCTGTACAGTGTGATTGTTCACACGGCAGACTATGTGAGGATTTGATTCACACTGGTAAAATGCTCAAATTTTATAGTGTGAAGATTATTTTACACTGGGTACTTCTACAGTGTGAGAGTTCACACAGTGGACTTATGTGAAGATTTGTTTCACACTGGAAAAATTAACAGTGTGGACTGACATGATTTCACACTAGATACTTCTACAGTGTGGGTGCTCAAATGGTGGTCTATGCAAAGACGTGATTCATAATGTGAAAATGCTCAAATTAAACTGTGTGAAGATAATTCCACACTGCGTTCCACACTCAAAACACTGTGTCTACATTGCCAATACAGTGGGACACAAAGTTGACCAGATCCATTTTTTTTGGGGGGGGGGTGAGGGATTTACATTGTAATCATGAGAAGATCATTGGTCAAGTTTTTTAATCACATGATAATATATAGCTAAAATTGCTTAAGTCTACCTTCGGAAAGTCAAATATTTGCCCAATTCAGATTTCTTGGTACCAAAAAGATTGGCCATAATGCTCAGAGCTTTTGTAAGTCATTCATTACAAAATGATTGTCTTAATATCTTTTAAAACTTACTGTTGAAATCATCTACTATTTTATTTTACAGGAGACTGGTCACAAGGTATTTCAACCTCTATACATACCTTGTCTGTCTATTCAGATTGTTTATATATATATTTTCCTCAAATGATCCTTACATATTTTAAGGTGGTGGTGTTTATTTCTCTTGATAAATTTTGCACTTTTCTTTTCAAATACATACTTAAGCATATGGGTGAAATAATTTGAAATGTATTTTATTTGATAACATTCAAAGAAATATGTACCTTACTCATATTGAATTGAGAAAAATTGCAAAAAAAAAACACCAACAAAAAACCCTATGCTAAGTGAATCTTTACAGCCATTTTCATTTCATTGTATTTATGGCATTAAATGGAGGATAAATTGACTTTTCAATGAAATTTTAGTCTCAACTGTCAGATTCTCCCATACCACTAAATAAATAGAGGACCAGGGGTGATAAAGGATAAGAAATAAGTAAATTTAAATCATATACTAGAAATTGTTTAAATTTAAAATTTGTGAGGATGATAACTGCTCAATGTGGTGTTCCACAAGGATCTATTTGTGGTTCAAAGTATTGGCTTAATGATTAACCATATCAAGACTTTATAATTACATGTAGATTTTACTTGAACAAAGCAAAACTATGAAATTAAAGTGTTCCCTCAAATGTGTTGGAGAACAATCTACATCTAGCTATGAGGATTAACTATTTATCATAATCATATTATCTGTCTGATCATTTATTTTTTTGGGGTACTATTCTGTATGGATTTATTAGTTTCTGAATGTATTGGCATATTAATTGACCTTTACGGGACTTTTTAAGCACTCTTTACTATTCTAATCTACAACACAATAAATGCTTCATGACACTTTGGAATTGGGTTCCGTGAAATGGTTTGGGCATCAAGAAATTATATGCTTCAAATTCAATGTGGTGTTCTTCAAGGATCTATTCTTGGCCCTTTACTACTTAACTTTATATGAAATCTATCTACAAATCGTTGGTATCCTATGTGTTGATGATACTAACCATATTGCCACATGTAAAAAATAAATTACATGTTGATTGTTTCAAAGCATACATGTAAATCGTAAATGTCTAGAAAAATGTTATAATGGTTCTTTGCATTTAACCTGTGTAAAATACAAACAAATATAAATGAAGCATTCTCAAGCAAATCATTGCCAACCACGATAAAGCTGCACATGGCAGAATGCTGTTATACTGTTATAAAGATAAATAATAAATGTTAAATGATAAATCCATAATTTATTGTTCGAAATAGACATGAAATGAAATACTCCGAAAATTTGCTTTGCCCAGTTGATCGTGGGCCCGGCAGCCGCTGTGCAGCGCCAGATCGACGAGGCTCTATCCCTTTAATCGTTGAACGCCAAACAGGGTAGCAGCAACTCCCATCTTTTAACGTCTTTTGGTCTGACGCGGCCGGGGTTTGAACTCCCGACCTCCCGGTTGTGAGACGGACGCTCTACCAACTGAGCCAACACACCGGTTCTAAAGCCCATTCTACTAATATTGAAGAGTCCTAAGTTTTGTACTAAACTAAAACTTTTGTTTTTTGCTCAAACCATTTTAAAAAACCATTCAACCATATCTTGCCAGATTGGATATTGTAGTTCACAATTTACGAGTTAATTAGGCCAACAAATATTGTATTAAAGGAGAATGAAACCCTTGAAACCAGCTGAATCCATATCAAAGAGAAAAATCAAAGAAACATATTGTTGAAAGTTTGAGGAAGATTGAATGAATAATAAGAAAGTTATGAGCATTTGAATATTGAGATCACTAATGCCATGTAGATCCTCCTATTGGCAATGCGACCAAGATCTGTGATGTCCCACACGTACAACTCCCTCATTACTTTAGTACTTATTTCACTTATATTCTCACTTTTATAGAATCTATCACAAGGTGAGGTGTTCTCTTTATGAGAGGACAAGTACAGAGGTTTCACAACATTATATCATTGATGAATCGTTTGTCATATGATTAGAATGAGCAAAAAGAGATGTTTTGGGGTATATTTTCAGTGTCCAAAAGGGGAGAGTTGTTCATCTGTGACATCATAGATCTTCGCTGATGTGGTTTACGGTACACCATGTGAAGTGTTGTAGAAACAGTGGATAGGAGAAGAGAAGAAATGGATAGGCGAGAAAGTGGAGATTTGAGAGTAGAGTATTCTTTCTTGAAAGTAGTCCTGAAAAGGACTGTAAACCAGGAAAGATTGATGAGTTGAGAACAGCTTGAGTAGTAGAGCTAGTGAGGAGATGCTGGCTTGAGTCGGCGAGTAGAGATGATGAGTAGTAGAGAGACTCGACGTTTCGGGCAGGTTGACTGTCCGTCACATCAGCGATTGTACATACCACCATGCAAACCTTCAAACAACATCATAGATCTTGGTCGCATTGCCAATGGGAGGATCTCCATAGCATTAGTGATCTCGACATTCAAATGCTCATAACTCTTCTATTGCTAGTCCTATTTTACTCAAACTTTTGTTAATCTTATTCTTTAATTTTTCTGCTTTCACAAAAGCTAACTTGCTCAAAGAGTTTAATTCTCCTTTAACAACAAGAGTAACAGGTCATTATAAAATAGGGTATTGGCTTTTTTTTACCCCCCATGCTAAAAAGAGCCCTGGAAAACAAGACGAGAGCCCCAGAAAATTCCCTTTAACTGCAATGTTAAAGCTTTCACTGTTGCAGATTATGCAGAAGGATGTAAAAAGTAACTCCCCCCCAAATAAAATTACCTGGTACAAAACTGGTCCCTGGTCTCTTCCACAGATAAAGCATCAGTTGAGAGCCAGAAGGGCATTATTGCAGCTGAAAGATGTTCTGTTGAGAACAAGAAAGGCAACTTTGTACAATTGCTGTACAAAGTCAATAGTAATAGCGCCCTTCTTGTACTCAACGGAACATCATTGATCTGCAGTAGCACCCGTCTCAGACTGGTTATCAGCGAGTGATATTATAAATAATAACTAGAAATTTGACATGTCCAAAGGACACAGATGCCCCCGCTTAACATGATCAGAAATTCATTCAATATGATTGAACTTAATATCATGCAGAAACCAATATGCATATAATGAACAAATTTAGACCTTTGAACCAACTCACATATATAATGAGCTGTGACCTTTGGACTCTGAATTCGAACTTAGCCTGTATTTTGGTGTCATCTACCTACACACCCAATTTTTTCAAATCTGTTGAATATTTCATAAGTTATCATGCGGAAACCAACTCACATATTTGATGAGTTGTGACCTTTGACCTGCAGACTCTGAATTCGAACTTAGCCTGTATTTTGGTGTCATCTACCTACAGACCAAATTTTTTTAAAAATCCATTACATAATTTTTGAGTTATTGCGGACAGACAGGAGCAACGCTTAATGCCCCCTCCAGACTTTGTCTGCGGGGGCATAAAAATATAATTTTTAATAGACGCATAACAACTACAAGTCTCTATGCGTGAGGAAATTGGGAAATGTGGTTAGAAATGTAGATTAAAAATTAAACATTAAATATACATTATGAAACATCAAAGAATATTAAACATAGATTGAACCTTACTTGAACATTCTGAAAGAGGTGGGTTTTTAAGCATACTTTAAATTGCTCAAGTTGGGTAATATTTCATAAAGTCAGTGGGAGAGAATTCCATTGTGCTGCTGCAGTTTTCTAGAATCGATCCCCATATGATTTGTTCTTGAAAGTAAAATTTCAGAGAGAAGACTTTGTGAACCAGAATGGAGATTACGCTTGGGTTTATGAGTTATAGATATCATTTATTCGTGAATGTAAGTAAACTCATGGGAAGGTATGCTTGAATCCAAACAGGTGATTTGACAGCTCGGTGCATGGGTCCTAGTCAGATGGCAGAGGTACACATTGGTGATAACCAGGACAACACATTCTCACTCCTCATCACTCCAAAGGAACAAGGAAAACACATCTTAGAGGTCAAATATGGTTCAGATCATATCCAAGGTAGGTTGACAAATTGTGACCAGCTAGCCAAAACCAGCAAACACTCGCCCAAAATGAATTTTAAGATATACCACAGATAAAGGATATTGAGGAGACGAAAGGTATAACATGGACATGAGGGGCATAACACAGACATTAAGGATAAGGGAGAGAAATGTGGTATAACTATAACATGGATATAAAGGATGAGGGGCATTACACAGACATAAAGGATAAGTGAGAGAAATTTGGTATAACTATAACATGGATATAAAGGATGAGGGGTATTACACAGACATAAAGGATAAGTGAGAAAAATTTGGTATAACAATAACATGGATATAAAGGGTGTACATGTAGGTACCATATTAAGATAGACCCTAAACTCAAAGGAAAAGGGGGAAATAAAATTGGAGGGCATAATTATGCCTTAAGGAATATCATATAATCTTTATCAAATTTCTGTCAAAGCTATCCCAATAGTTCAAAGATCTAATTCAGAGCTGCCAAGTTGTATTTTGCATTTTCAGTATTCTTATCCCCCCAAATCAGTATTTTGACAAAAAAAATCAGTATTTTTACTGTGTGAGATAAATATTTTGTATTTTTCCCCAAAAAAGTGTATGTCATAATAAAAAGCTTGGCACACTCGCCCATCACGGCGCTGAAGCTGCATGCAAGCTAAAATGTGCACTGCTCTTACAGATTAAAAAAAAACCCATTGAAACTTGTGTATATCTCACCCTGGTTTATACAAAATGATTGAAAAAAAAAAAATTACACACAAAAAACCTGAAATTACATTGATCTAATAACCATATTTGTGTACATTTTATGAAATAGAGACATATAGAGATGATTTTTCTCAATAAATTACGATTTTGTAAAAAAAAAAAATACAAAAAAAAATACAAAAAACGTATTTTTTAAAGAAAAAAACGTACTGCCGTATTTTGGTTGCAAAAACGTACTAAATACAGCTAAAACGTACTGGTTGGCAGGTCTGCTAATTGGATTGTATTCCGACTGATGACATTTTTTCCCCCTAGCATCACGAATCAATGAACTTTTGATCATTTTCAGGGAGCCCTTTTGTTCTCAGAGTGGCTGGTGCCCCTGATGCCAGTCAGGTGGTCTGTCATGGGTTTGGACTAGAGCATGGCATCCTGAGCAAGTTCAGAGGGAGGTTTGTTTGCGAGACGAAAGGAGCGGGGGCAGGTCAACTCAAGGTCAGAGTTCACGGCCCCAAAGGTGAGAAATGAAGTACATTGTCAACCCATATCAAACTTAATAGGGGAAGAGATGATGGTGATGATATGATTCCTATTTTAATGGTAAATTATCCAAAGAGAAGGAAGATAGGGGAAAAGAAGACTGCCTCCATACCTATTGAAATTTTAACCCCGAATTCATTTTTTTCCACATCTTGTATAGTTGCATATGTGAATTTAAGTTTTAATAATAATAATAATAATAATCCGCTTTTTTATATAGCGCTTAATCCATCGGAACGACGTGTCTAAGTGCTTAACAGATATATTATTACCCCGGTCGTCGGATTCAATCAGTCATTCCCGCACACAATGTGTGCA
This sequence comes from Lytechinus pictus, assembly GCF_037042905.1. Taxonomy (NCBI): domain Eukaryota; kingdom Metazoa; phylum Echinodermata; class Echinoidea; order Temnopleuroida; family Toxopneustidae; genus Lytechinus; species Lytechinus pictus. The sequence goes on along the minus strand of NC_087260.1, from coordinate 2,737,457 downwards.
CATCCTCCACTCCCTGGGGAGTATTTACAGAAATGCATCAATCAGATATGATTACTCATATCCTAGGAAGAACCATTAATGTAACCATCTGAATGACCCAGTCTGCGGGTCAAACCACAAATTCTAAATCCGTTTGATTGTTCAGGTGACATGAGATGTTCCTGCGACAATGCTCCAGTCTCAGAGGGCATACATAGGGTTAGAGTTAGGATTGTAATTATAAGAGTTCTTGTTTCAGAATAATGTAAAGATCAGGATAAGGGTTTATTTAGGTTTGAAGTTAGGTTATATGTGTAGCTTTGACATACAGATTTTCCATCGGAGCAATTGTCATGGAACAGTTAAACTGTTACCTATGGCGTTGTGACGTGCACCTGTAAACCAAGCTACACTGAGTAGCCTTTAATTGATGAAGAGGTTTGTGCCCTGGTCATATTGTATAGTGACCTTTAAGATCAACCCTAGACGTAAATATTCATATTGACAGATATCTGTTATACCTAAATTACACTTACTATGGGCACTACTTTGTCATTGTAAAAGGCAACAGGAAGATCAGAATTCAGTTAACAGCATTATTGTGTTCACACAGGTGCATTCCGCGTTGAAATGAAACGCAACGACACGCGCGATCGTACGATTGATGTCCTCTACAACCCTGTCGAGGTCGGGGATTACACCATCCACGTGAAATGGTCGGACAAGCACGTTCCGGGAAGTCCGTTCCTCATAAAGATTGTTGACAACGAAGAGCAGCTGCGAGAGGTCCAAGAAAAGTTCCCGACATACTCGACCCGAGCACGCTACGGAGGACGTGAAAACGGCTGGGCGGAAGATATTTAAAAAATCCTATTCCTAACAGGGAGCTGTTTCACAAAGGGTTAAAAGTGATTTCAAGTCATGCCTAATGCTTCAGTTACACCAATTCTAAACCGACTGATGGTGTGCCATTGGTAAATTGCATAATGGTTTTCGGTGGTCTGGATCCCGTGTCATAAAGACTTTTTGTTAATAGCCAAAATGCATAATTTCTATAACACGTTTACTATCAGCCATTCAGATTGAAGGACTTCAGTAGCTTTAAACTGAAAGTGTAAATTTGTCATTGGATCAAGTTTTATAAAACGGGCACCTGGAGTGGATTTTGCCTGTAGCTTATGTAGGAACATGCATGCGGTATACTAGTCTGCAAGCACAGACTCAAATTTGACACTTTAACCAAACCATGTCTACAGTGAAGACTAGACAATTCTGAAATCTCAAGTAGAACCAGCCACAGTACATAGTGAATATAGTGAGCACGACTTCAGACTCTGCATTGTGCGCTATGTGAATTGAGAAAACCAAGGGTCTGTGCTCGCAGACTAGTGGTATATAACACTTGCTATCATTAATGAATATGCTGTAGCATGCAACCCCTAAGCATGATGTGACCAAAGTACATTATAGTCATGTAAAGGCCACTGCACACCTTACGACTGTTCGCGATCCGATTTTGGAACAAATCGCATTTTGCTCATTTTCTGAAAACGTGAATGGAACATATCATTTTATTTGAGGTTAAAATTAATTGAAAGAATACTAATATAACCATTTTGAAAGATTGCAAGCCTTTATTTTGGAATAAAGGCCAAATTAATTTCAAATCGTAGCCAATCGTACGACTGCTATGACGTCATTATGACTAGATATTAAATTTGCTTTTATTCTATTAAGGATGATAGCATAGTCACAGATTTGAACATAAGGTAATCGTACGATGATTTCGAACATTACACAGTAAGATATTTCAAGTCTCAATATTAACATCAAATTCTACTACGTTTTATTCCAAAATTGAGTCACAGACCAATCGTCAGGTGTGCGGTGGCCATAATACATATCATAAGCGGTAAGCAACTGGGAAATAAAGCTTGATCATAGGTCACACTAAACTCTTTGTGAATCAACCCAAGATTTGTACTTTTAACAAAAATAATTATATGTATATATTGCTCAGTAATTTGCAATGTGACCAAATGAAAAGAATCTATGTACGTGTACCTCCCCAAATACACATATCCCCTTACTTAAACTTTGTATAATGTTTCCTTTCTTTTGATTTAATTTTGACCTCTAAAATTGACTATAAAGACTTCTATAGTTATCATCCTCTTCAGTGGTATCACTAAACACATCTGGCAATATATACGTTGGTAACACCACATCTGTGAATATCAATTAACACGTCTGTGAATCAGGACATCTGTAGATATCAATTAACACATACACATATGTGGATATCACTTAACACATATGTGGATATCACTTTGCATCTGTAGATATCACTCAACACATATGTGGATATCACTTTACATCTGTAGATATCACTTAACACATATGTGAATATCACTTTATATCTGTAGATATCACGTATCAGTGGATTTTTTTGTTTATACCTGTACTTATTTCCTTTACTTCAAATACTTTGCAAAGTTTATGAAAGATAAAATAAGAACTACAAATAATATTTGGTATGAAGCTGGTGAATTCTGTGAACCTCTATATGTACAGATAAAAAAAGTCATTTTTTAACATTATTTGCTGCTTGTAAAAATGCTTTTATACAATACATTATGAATGTGCAAATAGATTAATGAATTTATGTTTTAGAAATGATATAATCTTGTGTTTATGTTTTAGAAATTATATAATTTTTTGTTTATATTCCACTTGCCATGGTATGAAATACTAATATATTTATGATAGTCTGATAAATTATTATGTACATGCTTGATAGGTAAAAGTCTTGGCTGCCTAAATCCTCTTATACTCCATTATCAGTGATAAAAAAAACAAAAAACAGTATGGTACAGCTCTGAATTTCAGCATCTTCCTTATATTCAATTCTAGTCAATTTCAAAGGGTTTTGCAGTTTAATAGGAAAGATACAATTCCAAAAGTTGCATATGAAGACTAGCAACTGCCACAGCCTTTTGTCCTAAATGTTTGTGAATTGGCACAAGATGATTATCTGGGTGGCATTTTTCAAGCTTAAAAATACTTCTCAACTTCAAATATCAACAGCTATCCTCATAAGGAACTACATGCACATGTTGTTTTGATAATACGGCCTAGACTATCTTTTCAAGATTTATATTTAACATTTTGTATATTATTCAATCATGAAATTTAATAACTGCCATGCATGTGTATATCTATGTAATCACAACTGTATATTTATTTATTCTCATGAATTAAAAGCCACAATATGACTAATTTACACATTATTTTATAGTAGATATATGTATATATGTGGTTCATGTAGAAGCAAATATTAGAAGTGTATTATCTGATCACATTTAAATGCATTGTTAAAGTAAAATTTGTAGTACATGTACAAAGTTGGCGTTTTCCTTGGAATTGGACAAATTCAATCATATACATGTATCGATATGTTGGTGAGTAGGTGTCTTTAGTTATGAATTAAATAAATATTTTATTGATAATTTCATAATTTATTGATAATTTCATAATTTCTTTAATGAAATTAATTTGACACATTGGATTCTGATTATACCGCATTTACTTTTACAGCTCGGGTTCAAATAAGTAGAATAAAACCAGGAGTGTGTAGTAAAACAAGTTTTGTTTCAAGCAGTGTAGGAAATAATCAAGGGCAATTTGGTGGATTCACAAAATGGTGCGCCATGTATCGGTTGCATTGAACAGGCCAAAATTCAAACGTTGGGGTCGAAATCGCATGCAGGCAGCGCACAGTGCTAGTGCTCCAAATATGGAAACCATATGGCAAGAATTCGCCTAAAAACGGTATAAATTTCGCAAAGAAATATGCGGGCAAATTTCTCTCCTACCTCCTGGACCCTAGTAAACAGTATATCCGGCTGAGCCGTGTCGGCCAGCGCTGTATAATCTCATATATCATATATGTAATAATAATAATAATAATAATAGCTGTATTTATAAAGCGCCTTAAGTACTACCAATCGCAACAGATGTCAACTTTTACCCATGATGCATTGCAAATTTTGGCCTGTCCGCTGCAACCGATAGATGGCGCACTGTACTGTGAATTCACAGAATTTGATTGCAAGTTAATTTTAAGTCCCCAAATCAATCATATGCCTTGCAATTAATTGTAAATTTGCAAATGATTGCTGGTCTCCTTGAAACGACAAGTATAAATTGATCTACTTTAGTTGAAATCGATCTATCACTTGTAAATTTGCAACTGAAGTTTGCCATTGATTTATTGCAAATAATTTCTTGCAACACCTCCTTATTAGCCATCATTGTAGCTCAGGGCCCCGTTGCATAAAAGTTAATATGATGTTAACTTTTTCTATCAAATGCTAACTTCCAAGAAATACTTGTTATGACTGGCTATATAGTATTATGCATTGTTACCATGGTAGTTACCATTGGATGGCAAAGATACCACAATAATATAATAGTAACTTTTATGCTACAGGGCCGTGATCACATAATTCTTGGGGGGGGGGGCATGTTTTTTTTTTGGGGGGTAATAGCCCCATACGTGTCACAAAAAGATTTTTGTTACACAATAATTTCAATACCTCAAAACATGCTATAGACCTAAAAAGAAGGTCAAATATATCTGCATGATGGACTACTATTTAAAGCCTTATTTGATTTTTTTTTTAATATGAAAACCTTGAAGAAAATTTCAATACAGAGAAGTTTACATGCTGAAATATATACATCAATAATTGTGATTGAAATGTCTGAGAATCCGGCAAAAAGCCACTTCTTTGAAAGAAAGGTTTAATAACATTTTTCTTTGGTTCAATTAAAGTTCCATTAACATCTGTTCAGGAATTTTCAAACTCTCATTGTACCACTCTTTCAAAATCATGAAATGTATGTATACCAATGATGATTTTTGTTTGTTTTTTGTTCCAATATGTTGCCTCACTTTAATATCAAACAAATGAACAGCAAATGCCCATATTATATATATATATAAAACATTTTAATTACAATTTACTTCCATATATAATAAAGCTGCTACATTCTTTCTACAAGTTATATTACAAGGATATTTACAATGTCAGCTATGTAGTTTATTGTGTCGATTTTGAATCAATGATACTCTACTTGAAATTTTCAGAGATATTTTGTGATAGATAATGGGGAATATAGGAAAGGAGCTAAAAAAGACGCAGAGTGCATTTTAAATTCAAAGTTATAAAGTATATATTAAAGACAATAGGATTCTTGCAGGATTCCTGTATAAAAGTCATGACTCTGACTTTTTAGTATTAAAGGTGCCTTAATTGGCCTGTAAAGTGACCTGTTGGAATATGATCATATGAAATAAGTTTATCAACTTTAACTTAATAATTCACTCCATTTCAATGTTAAATAATTCAAAGTATATCTTGCTTTCTGTCCTCTCTCGTTATGAGGGCTTTCGAAAAGTACATGTAGAACATTTTTGCACTATATAGATGTATCAAAAGTGGGACAAATTCTGCTACAAGCATATTTTCTTCTCCCATTCTCTCAGTGTTTACCTAAACGTAGCTATCTCTGCTTCCACTCCCAAATGTATGACCCCCCCCCTCTCCTATCTTGTATTGAAAAAATGTATTAGGGTAAAAATGGTTGATTAGCTTAACGGCATGTACAAACGGGGCTTGTATTGAGTAACTTTAGTCCATTATTGCAATATTATAGTGTATGTGTGTAGCATAATATGATAATAAAATACTACGATGAAATAATTATACAGCTAACTCAGAGTGTGTATTGTGTGTCATTTCATGTGTTGCAACATAGTGAAAATTAAATCACACTTCATATTATGTTTATGATTACAACACAGAATAAACATAGTTGTTAAAAAAAAAAAAAAAAAACCTTGTAATGTTACAATTCTATCTGGAAAATAGTCCAAATACATGAGTTTAAAAATGGATAAACAAATATAACTGAAAAAATTGAAGATTGCTGTCACCAATGAAATGATAATAATGTACTATTTATTATCCCCAATCCAAAAATGTAAGTGTTATTAACATTACCATTCATAGGAGACTTCATTAAAAATTCAGAGATCTTTCTCAGTAGACACAATGAAGCAGAGAAATGAATTCAACATCAAAATCCTGAAGGCACTAAATATGTAGCAAGTTTATCATGTTGAACTTTAAAGTGTCCCTGACATGCAACATGAATTCTGTTGATGTGTATATGGTGTCTTTACATATCACAAAATAGTTACTTGCTAGATTCTAACGTATAATTTCAATCATTTTCCCTTCATATATCAGAGAACAAAAAACCCCGAGTTGATGCACATGCATACGGTTAAATCAGCAACGTCATTGATGTTGAAGCATCCCGTCAAGCAAGACCAAAGCTCCTTCATGTCATGGCCAAGACCTACAGGGCCAATAAATATGAAATATGTCCTTTGAGGACAAACAAACAAATCTTTTAGTATGCACTTGACTGAATTAAAGTAGTTCTAAACATGCTATTATAAAAGAAAAGATTATATAAGATTTGTACCATTCAGGGGGATCCACTCTGGTGACTCATCTTTGCTGGAATGCTTGCATCATCATCATCCTCCAATCCTCGTTTCTGCAAATAATAATAGGGATATAATATTTCGCATTTATATAGCGCTTAACACATTGGGACGACGTCTCTAAGCGCTTTACAGATATATTATTACCCCGGTCATCGGATCCTTGCATGCCCGCATACAATGTATGCACCTTCTCCACTCCCTGGGGAGCATTCCAACAGGAGTTCCAAGACTCCATTGCTAGGCATACTACATAGGCTTTCGCATCCTACCGGGTACCCATTTAACACCTGGGTGGAGAGTGGCAAATTGTGGATTGACGTCTTGCCGAAGGACGCTAGGCCACGGTGGGATTCAAACACACGACCCTCTGATTACAAGGCGAGAGTCAGAACCGCTACACCACGGCGCTTCCACTATCACATAAGAGTAGATCAACATGTGACATCAAAGAATTATCTTTCCAAGAGTTTATTGGAACTCAAAAGCAGTAGGGTACTCCGACGATAAAACCAATGTTCAACTCTTGATTAAAGGGATGGTCCGGGCTGAAAATATTCATATCTAAATAAATAAGAGTAAAATTCACAGAGCAAAATGCTGAAAATTTCATCAAATCAAAATTGGATAACAAATAACGAAGTTATTGAATTTTAAAGTTTATCAACATTTTGTGAAAACAGTTATATGCACATCGTCATGAATATTAATTAGGTGGGCTGATGATGTCACATCTCCACTTTCCTTTTTCTTATGTTATTACATGAAATCATAAATGTTTCATTTTATCATATGTGTAAATGATGTGTCTCCATTATAATGAAATAAGTTGTGGCAATAAATAACTAATGCACTTAATCCGTTGTCAATCCAATTGTTTTAGTTCTTGGTAGAAAATTTTTGAATAAATCTAATTTCATACAATTATAACGCAAATCTTTAAAATTCAATAACTTTGTTATCCGATTTTGATCAAATTTTCAGCATTTTGCTCTGTGAATTTTACTCTATTCAGCCATATTAAACACAATACCATTTCAGGGGCCATACTGTTTTTGCCCAAAAGTCGGCCTCTCAAAACTATTGTCTGATCCTGCTTGATCTGCGCCTGCCCCCCTACCCCTTGAAATTTGTCAACTGTAATGTCAGAGTTTAAACGTGAGGTTTTAAAAATACATGTAGATGTAACGCCCCCCCCCCCCCCGAAATGCGTACAGTATGACATAGTAGGAAATAAATCAATTTTTAATTTTAAGCTCTTCTTTCCACAACCTACAGTCGGAATCTGCTAGCTTGGATAATCTTTAACATTTTCCAGGGCCCTTTGTTTAATTTGCAGGGCTATTTTCTATTTAAAGGTAAATGCCAGTTGTGGTAACGATCTCAAAATGACTTTTTACAGAATCCAATATAATGACCACCCAAGTGTCTGTTTGTATGAATAAAAAATATGTGCCAAAGTATTCTGGAAGAAATTGTGTAATTGCTGAGAAATAAGCAAAATAAGCGCGGATTCGGGCACTTCCGTCGGGTCTTTATTCCAGCAATAATAATATACTGTCCCATGTGTGCCTATCTGTGTTTGCGATCTTCAGTGTGATCGTTTTTCAGCTTAGATGTTATGATTTTACTGCAACTACTATCATTTAGCTTTAAGCATTTCTGAGGCTAAATCACCAAGAGCTCCTTGTGTAATTTTTTCCAAGTCAGTCTAAAAAGAATCTTGGTATGATTGATACCTCACCTTTGAACTGGTAACACTGTTAAGGTGCAATGTCTGAGACAGATCGAGTAGCTTCTCCGCTCTGGTTGCCATGAAAACAATAGACTCTTTCAAATCAGCAACTTTTGGCGAAAAAAAGAGAAAGATGAAAAATGTTCTTATTAAAGTGTTTTAATACTCTTCAATAAATTGTGTAATTTCATATATGGTACCAGTAAAGGAAGAAGAGGTGTAATGTCAAGAAAATAAAACAGAAAAAACACTTTTATTAGATATCTTCAGAATAAAACATTGGAAACTCAGTTTGTAATCTGTGTAAGATAAGAGAATGAGAGAGAGAGGGAATGAAAAAGGAGGACAGATCCATCAGCAAATTACTAGAAATGACACAGCAATATTTACCATTTTCCTGGATACAAATTTTTTGGTAGTCTTCCATTTGGGTCAGCAAATCGTCTAAGAGGTTTTGAATCTGTTTGACGGTATTAGACCACTGCTCAAGTCTAGCATTCACATATTGTGCCTGGGGGGATAAAAATTTAATGTATTATATGAACGCGGAATAAAATCAAATTAATCAATGAAATAAAAAAAAAAGCACATTCCAGAATTTCAGGGCATTAAAGAACATACCCAGTATGACAATAAGGACCAACTTGACTGAACTATAAAATGTTAAAACAATGGTAAATCCACATGTTCAGTGATGAATAAAACTGTTTCACAGGATAATGAGAAAATTAGAATATTTCACATTTCATTTAATAAAATACAAAAGAAATAGTGAGTGGGTGACTTCATCAGTCCACTCATTTGCATACCGACCAGGATGTGCATATAACTGTTTTGTAAAATTAAGCAAAACTTCAATAAAATGTCATAACTTTCTTATTTTACATCAAATTTTGATGAAATTTTCAGTGTTAAGCTTGCGTTTTTCAAACCAACATTTTGTTGGAGGTGAACTTGTCCTTTCAAGCTTTGGTTTGGAATGGTCAAATTAGAGACCGTCCTACTTTGGAAGGGTTGGGCAGTGTGCACCATGTATATCTACTATGGTTATCACTTTAAACTACAGAAGTACCCGAAGTTGCAACAAATGACGATTATTTCAAAAGAATGTCTTTAAAATCAGGTGGGGTTTCATAAAGCTGTCCCTAAGTTATGAGCAACTATACGAATGACTGGTGATTCTGTCTGTAAAAAATGACGTACAGACCATATTGTAATTGGTGTTGATCTAGTTTCTAAGAAATGATTACCAGTCAGACTGAAATCTTTGTGATACACCCCTCTGGTGACCCTTATGCCAAAGCTGACTAAAGTACCTACAAATGATAAGTACATGTCCCAGTCATGCGCAATGTTGTGTGTAACAGCTTAGTGAAACATTACCCTGGTGTAGTGGTTCTGACAGACCTGCCAACCTCTGGGAATGAAAAACTGTATTCTGTGATAAAAAAAAATGTATTTTCCCCCCAAAAAGTGTATTTCATAATAAAATGCTTGGCGCACTCGCTCATCGCGGCGCTCAAGCTGCATGCAAGCTAAAATGCGCACTGCTCTTGCAGATGAAAAAAAAAAACATTAAAACATGTGTATATCTTCACCCTGGTTTTAACAAAATGATTGAAAAAAAAAGTTTATACCTGAAATTACATTGATCTAATAACCATATTTGTGTACGTTTTATGAAATAGAGACATATAGAGATTATTTTTCTCAATAAATTACGATTTAGTAAAAAAAAAAGTATTTTTCAAAGAAAAAACGTACTGCCGTATTTTGGTTGCAAAAACATACTTAATACGGCTAAAACGTACTGGTTGGCAGGTCTGTTCTGACTTTTACCTTCCAATCAAAGTTCTGTGTTCAGCTCCCACTTTGGTCGTGGTGCTCGTGAGCAAGATATCAAGCTACAATTTGCCTCCCTTCACCCAGGTGGTGATTCGCAAGTGTGACATCAAGTAGCATTTAAATTCTCAGTTGAATACAATATGAAAAAGGAATAGACGCTTGGCTTGAATCATACTAAGAGAACCCATGCTACCGGGTATTGATCAATAAGATTGCATGTTATATATTATGTGCGGCAAGCACATCAGCATTTAAGCATCTAGTCTTACTACTTCAGACTCTACATAATGCACAGTGCTCTTGCTTGGGGAAATACCCAATTGGCCCTTTCTTAGAAAGAGTTATGATTGATCCAATCAAAATCAACTTTATGGAAATCCATTAATGTCAATTTATTTTCTTTGTAATCAAAGAGAAGCACACTGAATGTTAAAAAAAACGATAAATGTATGAATATACATTATATCTAGAAAATATTTTGAACAAATATGCATGTAAGATGTTGATGTTGCTGGCTTTCCATATTTGTGGATGATCGGATCATTCGCAACTCTTTGTAAGATGGGACCCTGGTATTGCTGACGTATGAAGTCCTATATACAAGTAAGAAAACAAATATTTTGTCTTACATCAAGTATTCTCTGTCGAAGTTCCTCCAGCTCTGTATCAAGTTTGACTTCATCCGATTCCGTCGGGGTCAATTCTTTATGAATCTAAATCAAGAAAACATGTAAAAGGATAAACAGTGCATTTAATAGAGCAGAGATTTTTATTATTATTATCATTTTTTTTTTTTGGGGGGGGGTGATCAATTTCTCCAGAAAATTAGTCACAGTACTAGCAAGTAGTACAATTTCATGACTAGATCCCAATATTTTGCTGTTTGAATTTAATAGCCAAAATGATTTTAGCAATTTGTTGTAGTTACACAAATTTAACTTAAGTATGGCAAAGTGCACTATGACTCTTATCAAACAAAGTGGTGAATGCATTAGTGCTTGTATATGATTAGTTCAGATTGTTTCCTAGTGTGCTGACCATGTTGTTACCTTGATCCTGTAACATAGGATCAAGGTAACCATATAATGGGAAGTGTATACTATCTGGATCAATTTTTGTATTGGCAGATTCCTAATTGCAGATCTGCCAACCTGAACAAAAAACATTTCATTATTCTTAAAGCTGAAAATCATTTTGGTGAGGAAATAAGCATTTTCAAAGAAATGCCATTGGAAAACACATAAAACTGAAACTTTGGAAATAGGGATTTAGCATGAAACCATCGATAGATATTCTTCTAATTTTTCAGCACTAATTACTGAAAATCACTTAGTTGGCAGCTCTGTAATTGTGTCTTTTTGTGCAGTGATTTGTAACAAAAAGGAAAAGATGCTTTATCAAATTTTTCTTGGATTGGAGTTTTGCATAAGTTGGAAAAGTGGCTGCAACACCTGTTTTAACCAGCATATACCGAAGAAGGTTTATGCTGCCGTTTGAACATTTGATCCCTTTTCTTGATCAAGAATAAAATTTCTCACCAACACAAAATTATTTCTTGCTAAAACAAAAAAAAAATCAAAAGAAACATTTTGATAAATAGGGAATTAATAAGTTATGAGCATTTGAAGGTTGCGATCTCTATCGTCATGGAGATCCTTCTATTGGCGATGCGATGCAGATCTGTGATGTCACACGAGCAGAAGCGGCGAAACGTCAGGCTCACACAATGAAAGTGGAGGGGCACCTATTGTTTGGCAGACAAAAGGTGCCCATCCACGTTCTTTGTCTGAGCCTGATGTTCCACCGCCTCTGCAAACGAGAACTTCCCCATCATTTTTGTACATATTTCACTTAAATTGCCTCTATTACCTTGTCTATCAGTAGATCAGCTATTCTTTCTACTGGATGACAGGGTTTTAATTCATACATCATGGATAGAAAGTGTGTATCACCATCAAAATGAGTGAAAGGAGACATTTGGGGGTATTTTACAATTCATCAAAGGGAATTCACATGTGACATCACACATCTTTGTCGCATTGTCAATAAGACGATCGCCAGAGCTTTCTTATTGTTTGTCCAACTTTTTGTAAACTTTCAATGACTTTCCCTTTCAATGAAGATTAGGGGCTCTTTCACAAAGAGATAAGTATGACTTAAAATCTGTCTGAAATCAAGGTCCATCTTCTATTACATAATAATACACTGTTTTTAGTGCACGACATCATACAATTGTAGGAATAATGCAGTGCTAAACTTCTATTACATAATAATACACTGTTTTTAGTGCACAACATCATACACTTGTAGGAATAATGCAGTGCTAAACTTCTATTACATAATAATACACTGTTTTTAGTGCACAACATCATACACTTGTAGGAATAATGCAGTGCTAAACAAGATAACAGCAAGTAATATCATCTCACAATGTAGTATTAATAAATAGGACTCTTCCTATTCACCTTCTCTGTTAGGAAAAGAAAAAGAGACCAGTTACCTTATCTTCGGGTAAGATGACATTAGACGGGATAGGAAAGATGTTCTTAATCAGGTATGTCTCCAGTCTGTCAAAAGCCTTGTCAAAGACTAGTTGAAGATGGGCTAGTAATCTGTCAGAAGACTGAAAGACAAAGATTCACATGGATTATTATGATTCGTGAAACAATACAAATAAACTGGGGGAGTTGTCCATGCCACTTCTCATCAAGATGCCAATTTTTGTGATGAACATTAGCTTTGTAATCTCAATTATTGAATCAACCCCCTTCCTCTCCTTGAGACCTGGCTGCTGATGGCGTGGGCATCACCCCCTAAAATGTGTAATGGTAGTGTGCGATGTAATCTACATGGCTGAATTGTTAATATTTCTGAAATATGATTATATTTTCATATGAGCTTTTTATGCAAATTTAGACATGAATCATACCTTTTGCTCTGATTCACACAATGAAGATCCTACAATGCATTTTTTTCAATTCAATTCAATTTAATTCAACTCATAGTAGTAGGGACTTCTTAGTAACTTTCACTAAGACTGCAAAATGTGCACATCTCATGCTTGAGTGAATCCAAAACTTTAAACCTCTTCCCTCAAAACTTCCCCATCTTTTGGAGCTCTCAGTGAATTTCTACATTCAATCAAGTACATGTGTGGGTTAATGTTGAACTATTTTGCCAAGTTATATATCATGGAAAATATAACAAAATATCACATAAGTTTAAAGCTTAGGATGTACGTTTCCAAACCCAATAAGAATTTAGAAAATTCAATTTGGATGATATTTAGTTGATTTTTGGGTGGCAGGTTTGCAAGAAGCAGAGGACTGGTTGGCAAAGGCGAACGGGGTACGTTGGTATGGGCACGTGCTGAGGAGGGATGAAGGGCATGTTTTAAGAAGGGTTTGTGGTTTGAGGAGGGGACAGCCTAAGAAGACATGGAAGAGGCAAGTGGAAGAGGAGAGCAGGAGGGTTGGGAACTTGAGGATGTAGGATGCTCTGAATCAAGCAAAGTGCAGGGAGGCGAAAAGGGCAATTGCTGTGAGTGTGAGATGAATCCGGCCACCGGCACCTCCGTTCACTGGGACAAAACCGTATTTAAAACTTTGGATTGATAATGATATGCAACATTTATATAGTGCTTTGTACAAATGTTTCTAAGCGCTGCATACTATTACCCCGGCTTTAGCACGGCTATCCTGATAGGACGCTTGAGCATTCAAGTAACCAGGTACCGATTTACTAGACCTGGGTGGAGAGAGGCAAATATAGATAAACACCTTGCCAAAGGACGCCAGTGCTGCGGTGGGATTTGAACCCCGGACCTTGTGGTTCAAAGTCCGGAGACTTATCCACTGATCCACAACACCTCTACATTGATGATAATAAGGTCACAAAGATATATGTTCTTGTCTCCTACCTCTCTAACTGCTTCTTCGCATACAGGATGCCTTCCCTGCTGGCTCTGGACACAAAATATAAAAATTACAAGATAAATGCCAGTAATTTGGTGGATTCACAATACCAGACCTGCCAACCTTCTACAACCCAAAAAAAATATTCTTAGAAGGAAAAAAAAGTATTTTTTGACAAAAAAGAGTATTTTTAAAAATTTGTCTCAACGTGACAATCGCCAGCCTGTTGCAGTGAGATCGGTGAAAAAATATGTGAAATGACTCTACTTGAAAACTTGATAATTCACCCTTTTAAACATGTGCCCGTAGGCAAGAATTTACTTGTTCTTTTCATGCAACAAGTTCCTGGGCCGACAGTGATTTTTACCGGTCTGGGACTGTCGGACCGGCGCTAGTGTCAGTATAATACATACTGCATGATCAGAAATATAAACAAAAACAAACAAATCATACAAAAAAAGTATTGGTGTATTTATAGCAAAAAAGAGGAACAAATACTCTAAAAAGGGAACGGTTGGCATGTGTGCAATACGGTACGCCACCAATTGGCTGGAGGGGACAGGCCAAAATTCGCAATGCCTCATGGGAAAACGTTGACATCGAAATTTATCTGTGTGCCGCGTGCTAGTGCATACATGCGATGATGCTGCGCTGGCCAATGTTGCTCGGCCAGCCTTCATATGCTGTTTACCAGGGACCAGGAGGTTTGAAATGTAGATAATTTTCGGTGAATTCTTCCTCTGCTTTTGCAATGGTTTTAATTAATGAAGAATTACAGTACACTAGTAGTGTGTGCTGCCTGCGCCTGTGATGTCGACTCCGAAGCTAGAAATTGGCCTTTCCACTGCAACCGGTGGCGTACCATATTGTGAATCAATCGAATTGAGGAAATTATCCCAAAATAAGTTTGAACATCATCCAATGAAATTGCCACCAAAGTAAACACATATGAATAAAAGAACATGTGCCAAATGATTCTCCTAGAAAATGTAGAAATAGTGAGGAAAAAAAAAAGACGGCATCTCGCCAAATGTCTGGTCTTTTTCCAAGCAATAATACACTGTCCCACATGTGCTTATCTATGTTGGTGATCTTCAGTGTGATCGTTTTCCAGCATATACATGTATTTCATGATTTTATATACATAGGTTGATGTAAACAAGTGGAACACCTCTGGCAGTCTCGCCTGCATCACGCAATTCGATATAGCAGCAGTGCTGCCTTTGAAAACAGCTAATGAATAATTATTCACAGAAGAAGGCACTTATATGATAATAAAATATTATGTCCATTGACCCAAAATGACCTTTGACCATGATCATGTGACCTAAGACATGTGCAAAACAATCATTCATACTTGATTACCCTTACATCAATGTTTCATGAGCTAAATCCATAAACTTTATGTTATGATCCTTATTCAACACATACTCCCAACACGGCCAGAGTTCATTGACCTTTGAATAACCTTTGATCTTGGCCATGTTCCTGAAATGCGCACAGGGTATTCAGGGATACATTGCTGCTCTTATGTCCAAGTTTCATGAACCAGATCCATAAACTTTTTAAGTTACATGTACACGTATGATCCATAAAATTTAAAGTAGATCCACAAACTAATGAAAATTCCTCAAATAACCCAACATGGCCAAAGTTCCTTGACCGTAAGTGACCTTTGACCTTAATCATGTGACCTGAAACTCAGGCAGGATTTTACATGTAAGTGATACACTATTACCCTTATGTCTAAGTTTTATGAACTAGGTCCATATACTTTTTAAGTTATGACATTTCAAAAACTTAACCTTGGTTGAGATTTCGATATTGAGTCCCCCCACATGGTCCAAGTTCATTGACCCTAAATGACCTTTGACCTTTAATAGTCATGTGACCTGAAACTCAAACAGGATGTTCAGTAATACTTGATAACCCTCATGTCTAAGTTTCATAAACTAGGTCCATATACTTTCTAAGTTATGATTTCAAAAACTTAACCTTGGTTAAGATTTCAATGTTGACGACGGAAAAGCTGCGCCTACAGTCTCCCTCTGCTATGCAGGCGAGACAATAAACCAGAGTTAAAAAAAAAGAAAAAGAAAATGGGGAATTTTTCTTACTTACCTCAGAAGCAATATATTTGTCAGCAGCATCTACACTGTCATACAGATAGTCAGCAACAGCATTGTATACTGTGTGGAAAAAAGTTTTAAAATAGAAGCATGATAATCATGTGGGCAAAGATGAACGAGGAGAGGCCATCTTAAAGGTAAAAAGTGTAACAAAAAGAGGAACTTAAGATGAACTACCACTCCACATTCTTATTAGCGAAAGAAAGCATTATTATCTATCGATATTTCACTTGAAGTATTGGTCCAAAAATAAAATAAAAACTCAATTTTGTATGCAACATGAAAAGTGAGTATAAAAACAGGATTCGAAAAAGACAGAAAAGCAGCGGAAATTTAAGATTTCATTTTTAGATAAAATTTATAAGAATGGATATAATTGTACAAGTAAACAGAACTGTATACAT
Source organism: Lytechinus pictus (assembly GCF_037042905.1). Classification (NCBI taxonomy): domain Eukaryota; kingdom Metazoa; phylum Echinodermata; class Echinoidea; order Temnopleuroida; family Toxopneustidae; genus Lytechinus; species Lytechinus pictus. Next base: position 2,720,871 of record NC_087260.1, on the reverse strand, counting down.
ACAAATAAAGACGGATTACTTGCATACTTGCCGATCCTGAGACCCAAGAAATTGGAACAGATTAGTAAGAAATTTCCAGAAACAGGAACTTTATCAAATTTACTATTAAATACATGCACTTATATATCATGGTAATAGAAACACACAGGTTAAAATGACAATTTTCCCTTCCTAAAAAAGGAATTTTCATATTTTAACAGGAACAGTTGGTAGGAATACAAATGAAGAATTATTAACTTAGCACGAGATAGAGAGAAAAGTACACCCCACTCTTGTAACATAGTAAACATTAATAGTAGAAATAGATAGGTCTTTTATGTTATTTCTGTGTCCCTGTCCTTTTTACCACTTGTTTTTGTCTTTGTGCAGTTCTGTTACTCTCTCCAAGCTCTGCATGGTCTATTGTTTCTTTCCAGCTGTCAATGATAATGCATTTAAGGGCCTACACACAACAAGATTTTGTTTACTTAGGTCCCTCCACTTTGAATGTTACGCTCAAGATTTTTTTCTTGTTTTGTCTGTATTTATCATATGGTAATCATTTAGGGCCTATAGTTTAATAATAATAATAATCCGCTGTTATATAGCGCTTAATACATCAGAACTATGTGTCTAAGCGCTTTACAGATATATTATTACCCCGGTCATTGGATTCAATCAGTCATTCCCACACACAATGTGTGCACATTCTCCATTCCCTGGGGAGTATTCCAGTCAGTCGCCGGTGAAGCGTACACACTACTGGACAAGCTACAATGACTTTCACATCCTACCGGGTACCCATTTAGCACCTGGGTCGAGAGTGGCAAAGTGTGGATGAACGCCTTGCCAAAGGATGCCAGACTGCCGTGGGATTCGAACACACGACCCTCTGTTTACATGGCGAGAGTCAGAACCACTACACCACGCCTCCTCCTCCTATAGTTTATTTTGTTTTGTATTTCGATTGATTTGTGGAAAATAAATGAAAAGGACAAGAACATACTCACCTCCATCTATGAATGATTTTGGTGTGAAGCCGAAATACTGCGTTTCATATTCATGCAGGGAGTCTCCCATAACCTTCTTTGTGATACTCGATGATATATCCTTCTCATCGTCCGTGCTTTGATTGGACGGAGCCGCCATTATCTTCACAGGGGACAAAAAAAAAATTACATTGCTAGACTCCTATAGATAAATGGTACACAGTGTAGACCTCTAGTGAGTGATTGTATTACCAAACACGTGCATCATACGCGTCAGAGAATAATTTCATAGACTCAAAACTAGCTGACAGTACTACAAGAGGTGATAGGTTCAAGCTTGTAAAGCCAAGATGCAGAACAAATTATGGAATAGTCTTCCGGAGCTTGTAGTAGAGTCTAAGGATGTATTACAATTTGAAAAGAGGACTGGTTTTTGGTGGCGTAATGCAGACTTTAAATTTGATTATAAGGTTCCTACCCTAGACCGCACCAATTCTTCAGACGTCACTGTTTATCACCAGGAGCTGGACATAGAGGAACAGAAGATCCTGCGTCCAGAACTTAACCTTATGTAACCTTACGTTTGTATGTAAAACTTTGCAACATCCTTTCAAAGGGAACTTGAATAGAAAGGTGATAACAAGTGGAATGCCTCTGGCGGTCTCACCTGCATCACGCGATTCAATATAGCAGCAGTGCTGACTTTGAAACCTACTATAACTCGCACAGGATGTTCAGTGATACTTGATTACTCTTATGTCCAAGTTTTATGAACTAGACCAATACACTTACAGAGATATGATGGTAATTCAACAAATACCCCCAATTTGGCCAAAGTTCATTGACCCTAAATGACCTTTGACCTTAATCATGTGACCTGAAACTTGCACAGGATATTCAGTGATACTTGATTACTATTACGTATATCCAAGTTTCATGAATCAGATCCATAAACTATCAAAGTTATGATGGTAATTCAAAATCTTAACCTAAAACTTAACCTAAGGTTAAGATTTTGATGTTGATTCCCCCAACATGGTCTAGGTTCATTGACCCTAAATGACCTTTGACCTTGGTCATGTGACATGAATCTCAGGCAGGATGTTCAGTAATACTTGATTAACCTTATGGCCAAGTTTCATGAACCAGGTCCATATACTTTCTAAGTTATGCTGTCATTTCAAAAACTTAACCTTAGGTTAAGATTTGATGTTGACGCTGCCGCCGTCGTCGGAAAAGCGGCGCGTATAGTCTCACACTGCTATGCAGGTGAGACAAAAATGGTTAAAAATACATTTTAAGTCGTTATTTTCTCAAAATAATAAAAATTAAAACATTGTAAAAATAGCTCATCAGTGATATTGTTGTTTTCTCAACTTTTAACATAGAAAACACACGTTCAGTAAATACGATACCATTTTAAAGTGACCAAAACATTTCACATGCGAAGAGGGGTCCGATTGGAACAGTCATGATCGTAAAACTAAAAAAAGAGTATGGTAATCTAGACTCTAGACTAGATGAATATTAAAAAATTTTGCCAAAATTGTTTAATCTTCTAGCAATAATAATAATAATAGTCAGTTCTTGTATAGCGCATAACACATAATGAATAACGTCTCTATGTGCTTTCAAAGTACTAGATTAAACGATTTCGGCAAAATTGTAGGTACATGTAGATCTAACATAGGGAGCTAAAAAAAGGAAAAGTTCTGTCACGTTCGTTCTCCTTCTGTCAAAATTGAAAACAAAATGGCCGATCTATACTGAGAACGAACGCGACAGAGGTCTAACTTTTCCTTTTTTGAGGGTCCAGTTTGTGCCTCGACGTCAGGATTCTGTGTCCCAATAGACCTTCATCCATATAATCGAGGTAAGTGTATAATTAATTTTTTCCCCTTTTATTTGGAGTGCTATTACGACCCCATTCTACCTCATTTTGGAGAATACCCATGTCTGCCTAGTATTACACGGACGAGTCCTGGAGGCCCTTTCATGAAAGCTGTCAGCACTGACAAGTTGTCTTTCTCCGACAGTTACCATAGTAACAGTCAGAGGCCAGTGCCTCTCAGCCAATCAAAACCAAGGATTTCACTAAAATTGTCAGCATTGACAATTTAGTCAGTGCTGACAACTTTCATGAAACACCCACCAGGACACCGGTCCGCAAAGCTCCCTGGGTTAAAGACTTAATGTAGATCTAGATCTTGACCTATATGTGTATTTATGGTGAAAGTTTGGTGGGAAAGACAGCCACCCAAAATAACAGATTGTTGAGACTTCCGGTTCATTCACTTCCTGTTTCTCTATCATTTAGCTTGTTCTTCATAACTCCTTAGTTGGGACTTGAACTTACATACTTTTAATTGCAGTCAAGATTCTTCCCGCTATGCTAGCGAGAAGAGCTGATACCGGAGGGGGGGGGGGGCACTTCCATTGACGAGTGGATACCATGCGCGATCATGGGGTCTCAAAAAGCACCCTAAACACATATTTTCCATATTCAGAAAATGCACCCCTTAACAAGTAATGGCGTGTGAAACCCTACCCTTAACAAGTATTGGAAACAAAACGAGTCTTGGCAATTAGTAGGCCTATTCCCTGAATTGGCCCCCTGGCCTAAACAAGTACAGCGATATTTCAATTGTCACGGACGTCGAATTTACCTTTACCTACATCATTGGGTTTAGTACAGCCCCACTCGCGCAAATCGTACTCTAATTACGTATAGTGTTGACTCTTGGGGCAAAAAGTCCTTTAACTTTATAAAACAATTTAGTCTTGATTTTTTATTATACCCTCGCAAATTTGACCCTAACATAGCTTTCCTATCGAAAATAGATAGGGCCTACCCTTTTTTCATTATTTTAGTGTTTTTGACACCCTTATTACGTTACGTACGTAACGTCCCCTATCTTGAAAAAGACATTTTTTTGGTCGCGCATGGTTTCCACTCGTCAATGTAACTTAAGTGGCACCCCGGGTTGCGCGACAGCCAAAGTCACTGTTTTTTTCCCTTTTAAGTTCATATTTCCCTGTTTTGGTGAATTTCAGGCCCAAAAGGAATAATAATCTCTATTGGTAGTTCTTTTTATACATTTTTATGAAATAAAGAAAAAAATTGACGAGTCCCGTTGGGGGGATTTTGCATAACCCCCTAATGGTGGCTGCACGATAGCTAACCCAGGGAGATTCTGGATATATCCTTCATATTAACTATCAGGTTTATACTTAGTCTTAGAGTCAGGCAGCATTAACCCAGGGAGCTCCGGCCCGGAGCCCAGGCCAGGAGTCGACCGTGCAAAACGAGGGAGACACGGGACTGGGGTCTCAATAGTAATCTAATAAAATGTGGAAACAGAATTCAGAAATTATGCACTTACCATGATTATATGGATGAAGCTGAAGGTATATCGTGACACACAAATCCTGACATCGAGGCACAGATTGGAACCTCAAAAAAAAAATATATAGCCTCGGTCTCGATCGGCCATTTTGTTTTGAATTTTGAAAGGAGAGGTATCGCGACAAAACTTTTCGTTTTTTTGAGGTTCCAACTTACTGTAAGTTCCAGTCTGTGCCTCGATGTCAGGATTTGTGTGTCACGATATAGTATAATATAGGCCTAGTGGCTAGTATAGTGCAGTGCATAATTTCTGTTTCCACATTTTATTAAGATTATGGCAGTGTGTCCAAACTTCGCGCGTGTCCATACTTCGCGGACGGTCCTTATCTCAAAAACTAGCCAATATCCTTAAAATCTGACATCATCAACGTGAAAAGCGACCAAAAATTACCGTATAATGAAAATCTCTTTAGGATGAGTTCAGTATTCATGAAAATATTGGCAAAAGATCGGCAAATTTGTCACCGCTAGCGCCCGTTTTGAAGAAATCACAAGCATATAGATATCACCATTTTGCAAGCAGAAATCATCAAAAATGTGAGTTAAATGTGGTACTAACCGATTCCATAGCATTTTGCCATCAATCTGATTTAATTTTTCACTTTTTGAACTTGAGTTTTTGTTTAAATCTCCACAAAAGCTTTGGTGCGCGAAGTTAGGTCACACTTTTCTGAACGGTTTTCCAGCACAGCCCGCATTCGCCGATCGGAATAGAATTTTGAGATCGCGATACCGGCGAAACCCCTTGACCTACTTTACATTTTCGTCCATGATTTTATAGTTTACGATCATGCCGTCAATGTGGTAACTATTTTTTGAATTGGTTTTGTATAAATTATGAATATTTTGTGAACAAAATTATGCCTGATGAATATTTTTGAAAAGTGCGCGAAGTTTGGACACCCCATCATACTATTGAGAGATTTGAGACCCCAATCTACCCCATGGTCTCCGGCCTTGTTTTGTTTAGGCACCCTGGGTTAATAATAATACTTTAGCGAACCGTCTGTGTCATGCTTTTTTGGGCCCCTTTTTTGTACCGGCATGACCGGTAGGCGGTATCTAGACTACGAGGAGAAATAAAAAAAAAAAATAATGACAATGACAATGTTAAAAACTCCTCAAAACAGACGGCTGTCAGCTGTCTTTACACCGTAACATACCTTTTAACCTCTCAAGAAATTCGATGTCCAGTTATCTTTCATACACTCTTATTCTTAAAAGTCCTGGTTTTCACTGAAAAGTGACTGACAAGTGACAAACCTCCTGTCTCTAGCTCGGCATCGTTATACGGTATGCTCGGTGAATCAAGCTGGTTTTCGGTGACCGCCGCGCCGCCAGCGCGCCCGGCTGGCGAGATCTCGAGAGGACTGGTATGGAGCCAGTCGGTCTTCAAATGGCGCGCCATAGTAGGGTTCGTACGGTATCCTTAAAAACTCTCGTGGGGACAGAAGAAATCAAAATAAAACAAACAAATTCAATTCAATGAGAGTTCAATTGACATAATCAAAGGGCTTTACTATAACAGTTAAATCAATAACAACATGATATCGAATGAAAAGTACCAACTAAGAGCAGAGCTTGTAGGATGAAGGCCCCTTTTCTAACATATATATTATATAGATTATGACAAAAACTGAAGAAAAAAATAAAGTAAAATAAAAAAAATAATGATTAATTAAATGAATAAAGAAAAAAAAAATACATAAAATAAATCTAAACAAATAAGAATAATTCATCAAAATGCATTTACATAATTGAGCTAAATTGCATTGCATTGAGAAATGCACAAATGCAATAATCTAATGTTCTATTCAATTTCAATTCAATATTTATTTTGCAAATATATAGGATGAAACATCGTACAAAGTAACTTCGAAATATAAGTTGATACAAAATTAATCATGGCTTTCCACGGAGATTATATCCATAGGCGGATCCAGCTTTTGGCGAAAGGGGGGGGGGGGGCGCACTGCCGAGCGGCGCACATATTTTTGCACTTCACCGGCGCCATAAAAGAAAATGTTGAAAAAGGGGTAAAGTCTGACCCTGTCAAATGCTCTTTTCAAAATGTAGGATTTCCAGTCATGCCATTTTGCATGACCACACGCAGATAATATTTCCGGGGGGGGGGGGGGGGGCAAGACTCGAAAATTTGGTGCACATCTCACATTTGCACATTTTTCATAGTTTTCATGAAATGTTAAGGGGACAAAAATTGTTTTTCACAACAGCAGATCGCGAATGTGCCCCCCCCCTTCCACCTTGCTGCGTACGACCATTCCCTGAAGTCCACTTAAACATATCTCATTATAACAGAAATAATTATACATCAATTTAAACATATAATCTTTCTAAAACATATATAGAGATTGAAAAACTTATTAAAGAAAGAAACAATAAAAAAGTAATACAAATTATGCATGTTATGTGCGATTTCAAAATCTCGTGTATTAACCCTTTTATTGCGATGAGGCCAATATTTTTGTATATTAATAGAGATACAAGTTTTTTTACTATATGTATATATATATACACACAGGGGCGTCGATCATTTTTTTAAGATTTGGGGGGCAAAATCATGAATCAACTTTCCAAAGGCGCTCGATATCACACAAAACAAACAAACTCATACAAACACACACACACATATGCATATATATATATATATATATATATATTTGTCTGACTCATGAAATAGAAACACATATCTCACCAACAAATTAATGCGAGCGCGAAGCGCGAGCTGAATTTTTTTAGCATACTGACCTGAAAACAGGAAAAAGGTGCCTGTTTAGGACTGTTTGTAGTAACTCATGAGGAGGATACATATCTCACTACACAGATAATGCGAGTGCCGAGGGCGAGCTGAAATTTCTTTATATTTTGACCAGAAAGCTTGAAAGTCTATGCATTTTTGGTACCAATGATTAAGATGGGTTTCTTAAAAAACAATAGATGCGAGCGCGAAGCGCGAGCTTAAAATTTTGATATTTCGATCTGAAAAAAAAATGACAGTTTAATGGACGTTTGTAATAAAGAACAAGATTATATCCAGCAAAAGATTATTGCAAATCGAAGCGGGAGTTCTTTTAACGTTTAATCCTGAAAAAGGGACATTCTATTCACCTATTTAATCATGAAAAGTATGGGGTTTTGCTACAGAAATGATGCGAGCGCGAAGCGCGAGCTGAAAATTTTTAAATTCCTATCTGAGAAGCGGATAATTTAAGCACGATTTTAAATAAAGAACGAGTTGTGTAGCTCAATCTCAATATACGACTGGTTGCGTAATTATACACTCCCGGTACTAGCAACGGGTTTTAGCAAAGTTTTGGGCTAAAATATCGAATCATCTTCATAAAACACTAAAGTAGCTGTCTTAAACTAAAGGCCATAGAGGTGGCACAATGTGGAATGTGTAAAGAAGAAAAGCGACTGACCTTCTTTTTATTAAAGCATTGGAAAATAAGACCAAAATTAAAGGATTTGCTCTACGCTTTTGTATGATTCTGGGATATTATAAATAAATTAAAGATTTCATGACATCTGTCATTCTGTGGGCAACTGCCCCGCCCCAGTCCACTCTGTAAGGGCATGCGATAAGCTTTGTTATGACCATTCAACAACAAAATGTATAACCAGGTGCCGCTGATCATTCTTGACCGGCGCCGATCTAGATTTGGTTGGCAATAGGCCCTTCTTCATTATTCTACCGGCGCCTATTTATTGGAACCAGGGGACGCTGATTATTCTTGACCGGCGCCGATTTAGAACAAGTAGTGCTGATTATTTTTACCGACGTCACGTAAGATTCAGGCAGCGGCAATTCATAATTGACTGGCAGCGATTTAGAACCAGGAGGTGCCGATTATTCTTGACTGGCGCCGATTTTTAACCAGGTGGTGCTGATTATTCTTGTCCGGCGCCGATTTAGATTTAGGTGGAGCTGATTATTCTTGATCGGCGCCGGTTAAGAACTCAGGCAGCGTCGATTTTTCTGTACCGGCGCCGATTTATAACCAGATGGCGCCGATTATTCTTGTCCGGCCCCGATTTAGATTTAGGTGGCGCAGATTATCCTTGATCGGCGCCGGTAAAGACTCTGGCAGTGCCGATTTTTCTCGACTGGCGCCGATTTATAACCAAATGGCGCTGATTATTCTTGTCCGGCGCCGATTTAGATTAAGGTGGCGCTGATTATTCTTGATTGGCGCCAGTTATATGCAGGCAGTGCACTGCTGATTATTTTTAGCCGGCGAAGTTGTCGGGAAAAGGGTAGTTAAAAGAAAAGATAAGGAAGATGATATGATTGTGCTTTGCTGGGGGATAGTCTTTCCTTACTGTTGCTAATATTATATCAGTGTATAATTTTTTAAGCGGCGCCTTTTCTTTTCTTTCCTTTATTTTTATTTTTTCAGGCAGCGCCTTTTCTTTCTTTTACTTTTCTTTTATTTTTTTTGAGCGGCGCCTTCGGCGCCGCTCAAATATTAGGGGGGCGCGCGCCCCCTGCGCCACCCCCCTGGATCCGCCACTGATATCTGTGAGGCTAGATCGCCAAGTCTTACTAAACATAACATAGAATTAAAAGAGATATTAATAAATCTCAAAATCTCCTAGTAGAAATTAAATAAACTTATATCAGTAAAAAAAAAAAATGAAATAACACTATAGGGGGAGGGGGGGGGGGGTTTGTGTATGGCACATGCAAGTATAATGCATTTACCATTAACTGTTGAAATTAATAATTACTTTTAATTGCAAAAAAAACCTTTCCACTGTTTTTTTATAAGAAGACTTATATTGACGATTAGTTATACTTATTACTTAACGAATAAAATTACATATTTGGGACCTACATGACTTAGCTTAATGACTAGTCTTGAGACACCACAAATTATATTTACTGAAAGAAAGTGTATTATAGTTAAAAACTTGATTATTATATTTACAGAGGTCTGAAAAAAGGAATAACAACTTCTTGTATACATATCTGATAATATAATAGGCATCTATCTAGAAGTATTCTACTCCGAGGCGCACAAGAAAAGAATTAATGAGAGAGTTCGGACGAGTGTCAAAGTGCTAATAGCCAATACTGTTTAAAAAATAAGATTTCAGTCTAGATTTGAAGGTCTCCAGTGATGATATAATTCTTAACCCTATCTAGGCTGGGGTATTTTGGGAGTTCATAATATGGCGGGGGAGGGGGGGGGGGCTCATCATCTATCGTATTTTGTAAATGAAACCTGGCAGACAACTCACTAGCAGGGTCAGTTGGATGAAACGAAACATAATAATTGTGTATCGTCCGCATACATATGAATGTTTACGCCATGTTAATGTGCAATTTTTGCCAAAAAACAACGGCCCGAGGACTAAACCTTGGGGCACTGCGAAAGGAAGTTTAACAGGAGATGACATATTTTCACCGATCTTGACAACATGTGATCTTTCATGAAGATATAAGATGAAAACCAATTAAGTACAACTCCTCCTATGCCACAACATTTCAAACGATCCAATAGCAAGTCATTGTCAACAGTATCAATTGCTGACGAAAGATCAAGCCGAAGGAGGAAAACAGCCTTCTTGTCATCAACTGCACAAAGAATTCCTTGCCATTCTGTTATGCAATTTGGTAAGTCTATCAAGGAGACCGAGAGAAGAATTAGACCAAACTACGTCACAATAATCAATTTGGGGCATGATCAAAGCATTACAGAGTAGTTTGAAAATGTCATCCGGGATATAAGGCTTTGCGGATCGACGTAGAAATCCAATTTTTCTCGAAATCTTTTTAGCAATGTGATCTATGTGCCTTTCGTATGACAAATTTTCATCGAGTAATGCACCTAGATACTTAAAATCGGATACTCTCTCAATTTCGTTATTTCCAATAGAAATCTCAACATTTTTGAAATTATGGAGTCGCTGTTTGGATCCAAGTATCATGTATTTTGTTTTACTAGTATTTAATGTTAACTTATGATTTATTAACCAATTACATACTTCTTCTAATCCGGCTTTCATATTTGATTCTAGTTCATTATAGGTGACCTGGCTTTCAAAAGTAAGACTGCGTCATCTGCATACATGTTGATTTTACATTCGATACCTGATAATGATTTAGGGAGAGTATTTATGTACATGATAAACAGCAATGGCTCTAAAATTGAGCCTTGTGGGACTCCATATTGAATAGCTCTCATATTAGATAATATTTATCGTCCACTTTTACCTTTTGTTTCCTATTATAGTGAGATATGATTTAAACCATTCATATTCAACATTTCTCACGCCCGCATTGTTTAAAATATCCAATAAAATCACATAATCTACAGTGTCGAACGCTTTCTTGAGATCGATAAATAGTGCACCAGTTACAAGACCATCATTCATGTTAGTTAATACAAAATCAGTTACATCAAGTACGGTGAATTGAGTTGAGTGCCTCGGCCTGAAACCTGACTGCTGGGGGCACAGGAAATTTGAATTTTGCAAAAAATCATACAACTGATTGTGTACCGCTCTTTCCAGTAATTTAGATACCAACGGTAAGACCGAAATCGGTCTATAGTTTTCAATTAAGTTTCGATTTCCGTCCTTGAATAGCGGTGTAACTATCGCAAGTTTCCATTCTTCGGGACAATTTCCTGATGAAAGAGAAACATTCATTATGTGTGTTAACGAAGGGAGTATAGCCAGGCAGCTTTCAGGAGCTTACATGTTATGTTGTCAATCCCCGTTGCTTTCTTACTAGGCATGACACGAATTTGTTTTTCAACAAAGGGGAAGGCGGGGTATGTTCATAGGCGGATCCAGCTTTTGGCGAAAGGGGGGGGGGGGGGGGGGGCGTACTGCCGAGCGGCGCACATATTTTTGCACTTCACCGGCGCCATAAAAGAAAATGTTGAAAAAGGAGTAATATAAAGTCTTTGCTGGGGGATAGTCTTTCCTTTACTGTTGCTAATATTATATCAGTGTATGATTTTTTTAAGCGGCGCCTTTTCTTTTCTTTTCTTTTCTTTATTTTTATTTGTTTTAAGCGGCGCCTTTTCTTTTCTTTCCTTTATTTTTATTTTTTTAAGCGGCGCCTTTTCTTTATTTTACTTTTTTTTTTTTTTTTTTTGAGCGGCGCCTTCAGGGGGGGGGGGGGCGTGCGCCCCCTGGATCCGCCACTGATGTTGAACATTACAAAGGCCTGGACTACCCTCAGGCCGATAAAAATGAGTCAGACATTGTGGTGGTGCTATACAGTGCGTATCAAAAAAAGTTTACACTTTGAAAAAGCCCTGGGAATTAAAAAATATACAACATGTGGGTAATTTTTTCACATATAATCTTGGGTTTGGGTCTCATCTACCCAATGAAAGTAAAAGTTTTGACAGAATGTTACACTTGAGTGAGCACTGTCCATTTTTGTAAAGCTCGCAGAAATGCTCGTTTTCACGCTGTGTCAAGGGGAAAGGGCGAAATCAAACTTACCCTGCGAAACATTTCTCATACATTTGCCTTGCACTTTTGGTCAATTGAAATAAAACGGATACATTCAAGCATTTTGTAACAATTTTGCCACCCAAGCAGCGGCGTAACAGGTGTCGGTGGCCAGGGGGGGGGGGGGGGGGGGGGCAAGAGCCAAAAATTTCCCGGTCATATCATGGTATGAACAGGCGTAATGGTGTAATGAGGAGACGATTTTGAGAGGGCCAGATATTGAGTATCGGGCAGAATTTATCTTTTAAAAAAAAGTTGCGAGCGAGCAAAATTTTTGACATTTTTAATACAAAAATCCAATTTTGTGATAGACTTTGACATGATATCCAGAGAATAATTTATTCCTTTTTTGTGGTCTGTACGCCACTGTGAACAAGATTCTTTGGACAGTAGCGTGAAGAGTACAAAAACCCCCCCAAAAACCGAGGGGCGCAGTATGGCGTATGTGCTAAAAGCTGCTTAATATAAGTCCCGAGCGAGCGAAGCGAGCGAGAAAAAAATCACCTCTTCATGAGAATCTAACTTTGAGATATTTTTTAAACATTATATTACGTAAATAAAATCATATCCTACACTTTTCCTTTGCTTTCTTTCCTCCTTTTTTGTTCTTGTTTGTGGAACTTTTGGGGGCCATGGCCCAAACCTTCCATACTCATATACGGCAGTGCTATGCGGTTAAACCTCGCAGATTGCCGCTATTTTCAATCAAATCGCGGGTTTATACAGAATATAACTTTTAAACAACATTTTATTCAACCCAGTTGCGCAATGAACCATAGTTGAGGGGCAAAACATAGCAATGTGGGAAAATTTGTTTAAAAGTCTCCAGCGAGCAGAGCGAGCAGGAAAAAAATTGCCTATTGAAATTGAATTATAATTATGTGATAGATTTTCCATTATATTCAGCAAATAATACATTTCATTGTTTCCATTCATTTCATTATACGTTGTCTCCTATAATTTTCTTTTATTTCCTCTTGGGTGTGGAACCAAGACACCCCCGCCTGTACGCCACTGATTGAACGTAAAGTTTAATGTAGGAAGGGTCCCTACAGGGGTGGGGTGTTATAGAGCCATTGAAGGTTATATATGAAGAGCCCCTATTGCGTGGGGTCCGGAAAAATCCCCGGTAGCTTATTTGCATAAAATTTAGCAAGCTTATAGCACAATGTTGTATGCTGTTCATCTTTCTTTTTCAATCCTCGGCAGCCCGGTCGTGTTATTAAGATTTTTTTCTTGTCGCTTTTCTTTGTTTTCCAATTTTGCTTTTGACTAATTCCATTCTACCTTCGTTTCCCGCTATTGTTTGCCACTTTGTCATCTTTTAATTTATTTCCCATCATGCTATTGCATTTATAGGCCTATTTCGGAATGATTTGTTCTTTCTTTCGTTCCTTTTCCATTAAAAAAAAATTCTTCGTTTTCTTTAAACATTTCCCTTTCCTTTCCTCCTTTCCTTTTCCCCTTTCCTTCCCCTTTCCCTTTCTTTTTCCTTACTTTTTCTCTTTTTCCTTTTTTTATTTTCCCGGTGAAATCCGCCAGGGCGGGGCAGCTTGCCCCCCTGCCTGTTACGCCACTACACCCAAATTGAAATTTCAACACTTAGTAAGCACAACCTTTACCTTTTTGTGCCAGCTGGATCTGAGGTCATAACGGAATCTGAACAAAAGTTTATATCAGACATCTCCAGCATTTTTATTCACTAAGTTTTTGTCATTAAAAGTGGGTTTACATTTCATTTTTCATTAATACTTGTTTCTCCACATTTTCCCAAGCTTGACAATGTTTAACAAATTGAAAGTCAAGCCTATATAAGCCATTTCATGTAAATCACAGCTCAGTGTAAAACAAATATCGTCACGATGGCCTCGGTGTGTGGGGACGTGGGGTGGGGCGCAATGCAATCTTTGAAGTGTTTTGTGCAAGGAAAGAAGTAAAAAAGGTAAAAGATATCTTCAAATCAATTTTTTTATTTTTTTTATTTGATTTGATTGATTGATTGATTTATTCATATACATATATACATCATTTTCAACATTACATAATATTCATATTAGTATAATCATTCATATTATATATATATATACATGATTGGAGCATCATAAGCTCTATGAGCTTGAGAACGATGTTCCAAGAAAAAAATACATACACATGATACATAAATTATACATTTGCTAAGAGAATACATTCAATGATGCGAACATCAAATAAGAGGTAAAAGAAGAGCAAGAGAGATAGAGTGAGGGGTGAGAAACAGACTGGGAAAGAAAGAACTGAATAGAAAGAGAGAAACATGAAGAGAGTACTAACAATATATAAATACAAGACATCATATTTTGATAACGAAGACTCGTTGGTGAGGTATTTTGTTTGTATAATAATCATAAATAGCAAAAGAAAAAAAGAATTACATATGTGTGGTGGTATATTATAATAATAATAATATGTAACCATGCAATGGTAATACAACATATATGACATTATTATCAGCCTTGTGTTTCATATTTTGAAAGAAGGAAATTTTTAGCTTGCCTCTTTAAGGAATTTTTCGTTGGGCACGAACGAATATAAATAGAAAGAGAATTCCAAATGTCAGGGCCAGTTTGTCGAAGAGATCTATGGGCAAGAGATGTTCTTGGGTTTTCTAAATGAATATTTGTAGAGGTTCGGGTTGGGTAATTATGAATATATGTATTGAAACGGAACATGTTTAAAAGGTTGTCTGGAAGTTCGCGGATTTGGAATCTGTACACAAAAAGAGCAATTTGAAAGTAATGAATGTCATGTATGGTTAGGGTTCTCAGCTTATGGAACAAAGGATTTGAATGAGCTCGATAGTCTGAGTTTGTACAAATACGAACAGCTTTTTTCTGAAGAAGAAATAAAGAATTGATTTTTGTTTTTTGACAAGCCCATACAACATTACAATATGAAATATAAGGCAGTATGATAGAATTATATATAGTAAATAATGTTTGGCGAGGAATAAATGATCTGACCTTATATAATACACCGACTCCACGTGATACAGAAGTAACAATATTAACTATATGTGTATTCCAGTTTAATTTATCATCGACAGTAATACCTAAAAACTTTGTTGTTTCTTTCTGATCAATTTTCATATTATCAATAAAAACATCAAATGACCGAATATTAATATTGGAGCGTTGATTTTTAAAGTATGTATAATTTGTCTTTTCTACATTTAATGATAACTTGTTACTTCTGAACCACGTGGAGACTTTGGGTAGTTCTGTATTAATAGTTTCAATAAGATAAAGAAGGTCATGGTGAGAAAAAAATACATTCGTGTCATCTGCAAATAAAATGAATTGAAGTAATTAAGACGAATTACAAATATCATTTATATATATAAGAAACAACAAAGGACCAAGGATTGAACCTTGGGGAATTCCACATTTGATAGGTAAAATATTTGAGTTGAAATTATTATAAGATATGTATTGTTCTCGGTCTGAAAGATAATTAGAGAACCACGATAGGGGGTTCCACGTATACCAAAATATTTCAATTTTTTCAGTAATATAGAATGATTAAGTGTGTCAAAAGCCTTACTTATATCCATAAATACACCAAGTACATGTTCTTTCCTAGAAAGAGAAGCCGAGATTTTATCACAAAGTCCAATAAGTGCTATATCTGATGAATTGTTTTTTCTGAAACCATATTGAGAAGAGGCTAGTAAATTATTTGACATTAAGAATAGATATGGGTCTGTAATTGCTCATTAAAGAAGGATCATCTTTTTTATATATAGGAATAACCTTTGCAAGTTTCATTTTGCTTGGAAAAACTCCTGTGCTTAATGACAAATTTACAATATGTGTAAGTGGTGATGCGATATTCAAAATTATTTTCTTCAAAAGATTATTACTAACTTCATCATGACTTATAGGCCCGTATTCTGAAGTCGAGTTTAACTTAAACTCAGGTTTAAAGTTGTGGTTTAAGTATGGGAAGCCAAAAGTATCAAATTTGTTATTAAGTTGTATGTTTCTTATGTTTACTGTGCTATTTCCTGATTCATCGATGGTGAAGCCAATAATCTTTTTATACTTCCTAGACAATTATGAATGATTTGAGAGCCAAATGAGCTGAAGTATAATATCTCTACTGTTAGTGATTTATGTAACAATTGGCTCGCCATACTTAAACCACAACTTTAAACCTGAGTTTAAGTTAAACCCGACTTCAGAATACGGGCCATAGAGTCACTGGATTTAAATGAATTTACTATCTGAATAATTTCAATGAGTGTTGTAGGGGTGAAAAATAAACAAGAATCACATGGTGTTGTTATAAGAATTGTTTAAAATCTACAGTAGTATTTTGTATTTTTGAAGCTTGCTCAGGCCCTATATTTACAAAAAATAAATTAAAAGCATCTGCAATATCGCTAGGTTTTTCATATACTTTATTTTCATGAGAAAACCTACTTGTAGGAAAAGAGTCTTTTGATCTACCAATATCATTAATTACTTTCCAAGTTGTGGATATATTACCATTATTGTTTTCTATTTTTCTTCCGTAATGTTTTTTTCCACAATCTAATAAGAGATGTTAATTTATTACGATAAGTTTTATATCTATTGATATTTTCCATAGTAGGATATTTATACTACCCTTGTAATATTCATTTCTTGTTTTTATAGAATTCAACAATCCCATTGTTATCCAGGGTTTATTTGGCCGATTTCGTTTGTAAAGTTTAATTATCGTGTAGGGAATATTTTTTGTCAAAGTAGTAATTAAATCTTAACATAAAGGTATGAAAAGCCTGTTCCGCACTTTGATCTGATATTACATTCTGCCAATTCTCTAATCAAGATCTGAATTAAGGTTGGAAATGTTATCAGGAGTAAATTTACGTATTAATTTGGTGTCTTTTCTTTTGTACCGTGATCTATTACGCTGGCTAATTTCAGAAAAGATAGTAAAAAAAGGTAAGTGGTCAGAGATATCTGAATATAAAATGCCTGAAGAAATCAGATCACAATCATTATTCGTAAAAATGTTATCAATGAGGGTAGCTGTTTGTGTTGTTATTCTAGTTGCCATATCTATGAGAGGTTCAAGTGAGTTTGAATAAAGAGTATTAACAAGTTGAAAAGGTATTCGCTCGTTTGACAATCAATCAATATTAAAGTCCCCTAACATATGAATAGTTTTACCCTCTTTACTGATGTATGAGAGTAATGATTCTAATTCTTCTAAAAATATATCATTATTCATGTTGGGAGGTTTATATAATACTCCTAAAACATGATTTTTCCATTTATATTGTCAACCTCTATAAAACAAGACTCTGCACTTTCCTGTTGGAAGTAAATATCAGCTCTAGTCTTGAAAGACAAAGAATTATGTACATACATTGCGACACCACCTCCTTTCCCATGAGTTTCATTATTCGTAAGAAATTTGTAACCGTCAATATTAAATATCGAAGGAGAGAAATTATGGAGCCATGTTCCTGCAATCCCAATCACTGAGAAAGAATGATTGAGAGTGGATAGAAATGTATCAAATGATTCGAAGTTCTTAGTCAGACTACGGATGTTCAAGTTTGAAGTACTAAAATTGTTACAATTTCGGAATTTGTTTGAAAATTCATCAGGTAAGTAGTAATCACATGTATTTGAATGGTTTATATCTTTATCAACATTATCATCCGAATTCATAGGAAGATATACATAATATAATCATATATACATAAGCAACGAGTCTGCACGATTCAAATCGAACAAAGTAAGCATTAAACATTTTGTCTTGAATGAAATATATTGTAGAGTAGAATATTGAACAGAAAATAAAATACAAACAAAGTAAGGTTGGCCAGATGCCGGAGGTGGGGACTAATAGTTGTCTTATAAAAGACAGGGTAAGACAAATCTAATAAGACGCAGTAGTCGTCGATCATCGACTCTCCATATGTCACATCAATAAAAGCTAAATGTCACAATTTTACTAGCTAAATTCAACGTGTTCTTCATGATTAATTTCTACTTTTATTCGCATAACTATTTCAAAGTTCTGCGCAAATAATTTTTCACTAACTTTTCAAAAGTAAGTGGTGCTCACTCAAGCGGAAATATTTTTCGACAGTTATATCGTCATTTGCTTAAATGGATCTGTACCAATGTTAAAATGTGGAAAATTGTTCAGGACATTACCAATTTGTAATTTTACAGGATTTTTTCTAAGTGTAAACTTTTTTTTGATACGCACTGTATATTGATGACCCTTTGCATAACCCCTCAAAACCACCACATTGTTTTCAACGTTGAAACAAAAATAATTTTTCAGAGGGAAAAAAATACAAATTTCAGTCAAAAAAGTATGAAATAGATAAGCGCTTTTTACCCACATGCATCTTCAAATATAATACAGGCATAAGAACAATATTTTTAGTCCAGGTATGGATCCTCATTCTTCATGTCCTTGTAATAGTCTTTGCATAAGAAATGTGATGACGTAAAAATATCCGGACTGGGGTATAGGTCGAGCCAGCCAACATGGGGCAAGTTGAGCCATTGTAATTCATATTGGTAATGTTTATACATATATTGTGAAAGAAATGGATGAAGAGAACAATGGTAGGCTCTTCATCCATTTCTTTCACAAAGTATTTAAATAAAATAGTTGCCAAAGCTGTTGTACATGTATAATGTCACACAATTATATACATATATATATACATGAACAACTTAAAAAAGATTGAAAAGCCATTGATACCCAGGCAGAAAGGGCCAAATTCACAAGACATTTGTCTAGAGGATGTTAGTATTTATAGAGAATTGGAAAGTGATAATACTTTAAATAAAAAAGATGTCATGCTGGTTCTTGTCCCATACATTTTGTACATAATTTTTTTGGCTCAACTTACCCCATGGGTTGGGCAAGTTGAGCAATTTGGGTAACACAAATGTTTCCCAAGAATCAAATTTTAAGGCAAGGTACTTATTTCTACGAGATTATTAATCATTTAAGTTCTAACATGGAAAAAGCAAAAATGACTCGACTTACCCTGCCTTCCCCTATATACCCATCATAATTTCTCAATTATCAATCCCAGATCGCTGTCTACAATGCAACTGAGTCTCTAAAATGCATGATGGATTTGATTATAACTGCATCACGGGAAACATTTTTAATGAGACTGTTAGTGGTACAGTATAATGACCATCTTAATGGTAAGCCGTAGTTAGGCACTAAAATCCATTAAAAGCTAATTGGATATTATGTGCTTGATCACTGTATGCAGTTATTAACAAAATCTATAATGCGCCCACAATCTAAGCAAACGTGTGATGATAATCATTATCGCAAGACAAGTTGACCAAAATCTGTATTACTGTTTGGGGGCAATTGTTAGGTTATTAATAATGAAATAAATCACCAAAAATATACCGACCGACCCTAATTTTCATAAGCATTTTTTGTCTAGTGACGTAATGAGCCAAACTTGGAACAATCAACCTTATACATACCATTAACCAGGATCTTTAACATGTTTAACGTGTTTAAAACATTCCGAATATAGAGCCCCAATCACAATAGCAACATATTGGGCATCCTTCGAACAACGAGCAATTTTAGCTCATGTTTTTATTTCCGAAGACAGGATCAAAGTCTAACGTTTTGAGGTTTCGTGAACTCACTTAAAGGGGAATAAATATTGTATCAATTGAAGAGATGAAATATTTTGATGTTGAAAAGTGAAAAAAAATAACCCAATAAATCGATTGAAATTAAACATGAAAACGTTAAAAAGACGGTTAAAGTTTGATTAAAAAAAAATCTCACTCTCGAAAAAAAAGCATGGCTCTTTAAAAATGGGATCACAAGGTATATTTAATTCGAAATTGGCAGCTTAGAGAAATGGCGATATTGTCGATCGTTACTTAAATAAGAAATGATCGGTTTTCCACAAGGCAGTATGCCTTAACAAAAAAAAAGACTTATGATTCTAATAAAAAAGAGAGAAAAGAATTGTATATCATTCTGTGTATAAACCCTTTGTGAAAAATATATATGTCTAGAAACCGTCCGCGTTTATTGAACATTTCACGTAACTACTTTACTGTTATAACTTTGGTGTGGATTCTCCTATATGAAAGCACGTGTTTGGCCAAAAACGTTGTTTAAAATTGTTATAAACGCTGTTTACTTTATTTGAACCTCACAGTAGTTGTTTAAATTTAAACAGGTGTTTAAAATCTTAAACAACAATGTTTAAATTTTAATATTTAGTTCTCAATGCTTGGTTGTTTAAAAACTATCAAACAACGACTGTATATAGTTCATATAGTAAGCAGCGTTGTACAAAATTTTAGAGTATTCGTAATTCCTGACATCAAAGTACTTTTAAAATGGGAACATGTCATACATTTATACACCATCAAAACAACTACTGTAAGGTTCATAATAGTAAACAGGTTGTATAACAAATTCTAAACAGCCTTTTCACCGTTGACTTCCAGTGTGAATGCGCCAGTTTGTTTGTGATTGATTTTCTGCTTTCATTCTCGGATCATGACCTAAAAAAATAGTCATAATGGAAATAACCGACGCAAGTCAACCCATCCCAGATCGAGTTACAGAACACTATGCACTTGACGGGCAAGTGGCTCTGATTGCAGTCCTCATCTGCATATAGAATCCACTGATGTTCATACTGTACCATCAGTTGCCTTTTATTGTCCCAATTAAGTACACGAATTGTTGATGGTTTGTAAATGGATTTTCTCTGTTGTACTGAATCATTCATGTGTTGCCGTGATCTCGGTATGAAATTCACACTGGTGCATGTTGTACTCCCAATTATAATCTCTTGCACATTGTTACGAAATAATTTTTGCTGGTATAGACTATAGGCGCAGCGGGTCGGCAGAGCTACTTTCTACTTCATCTTAATAAGCATTCAACACGTCGGCAGTGTATGTGCGCCCTCTTAAAGGATATAAGAGTGTCAAGTCGCTGAAGTTGTAACTATTTTGATCGATGCTTGTGATTTCGACACGTCTATCTTGATCACGATGATTGACTTACGGATTGCTGTGATTGTTTTAAGCTTTTTGGTCACGAATATCGAGGCACAGTCACCTGGAAGCACGTTCAACCAAAGTAAGAATTCGACGTCAATTTCTTTTACCTATGTAGAAATGACTAACAAGTAGGCTATATTCGGTTTAATTTCAGTTGCACCAGCGGGTGGAATATAGGGCTTTAATATGCATGCAGGCCTATTTAAATGTGATCGGAACCAAACAGTTAATTATTTTATCTTTATTTTTTCGTTATCAATAATTTCGTTTGTCATTACTTTGTTCATATTACTAAATTACAGCTTAAAGGCTTTCTACTGTCCTGATATTGGTATTTGATCGGATCGAGTTGAAAAAATATTGAATTATGCTTGTGGGCACAACATGTACTATGGACAATCATGTTATATATTTCGCATCCATTGTATTCTAAAAGATGAAAATGGGTGCGATATACAAGACCTATATCATGTATATAGTTCTTCATCAGGTTTTTGTTCCTTCAAAATTGTCATAAAAAGACAGTATAAAGAGTTTGCTGATAAAGGTACTATTACAAAATGATTTAGATAACCGGTCCAATGTTACATTCATTAAGAATAGTTGAATAATGACAAACGAATAGTTAAAAAGTAATTTTTATAAGGCAGCATCCGATTTATTGTGCAAAATAACATTTCATGTTTCGTTATGACATTTACCCTAAACCAATATAAATTACACATTTTTCATTTTTTTTGGAAGATTGTACATTTTTCGCATATGGCCTCTTCCTTAGCTTATAGTGCACCTTTATTCCTAAGTGTATGGGTTTCACAACGTTTCGCTTTGGGACCTATGCTATTCATTTCTATTATTAGCTGGTTATTGATAAATCTTTCTTCATAGCTTTATACCAATTCTGGGTCCCGTAACACAAAACTTAGCAATGATCGTACGGCAATCTTCTACGATTGATTCCATTGACTACAATGATCAATCGAGAAATGAAGCGTACGATTAATCGCTAATCTTTGTGGTACGGGACCTATAGGTCTTGAAACCGTAAATATTGAAACGGGACAAGCTGTAGAGTGGATAACACTGATCGATTGTGATATGATAATGTATAGCTTAGTCTTAGAAAATAAGACAAAATCATGAAATAGGTTCGCGCTTATACATTCTTTGTTTTCCCGGAGATAGGATATTTCATGTTAGCAATTACAAAATGTGTGTGTATTTGAGTTTTTGTCAGACGTATATCAATCAGATATAAATGTGCAGCCTGTCTACAGTTTTCCACCCCTTCTGGTTTACAGTCCTTTTAAAGACTCATTTCAAAAAGAATACTCTACTTTCAACCTCCACTTTCTCGGCTTTCCATTTCACCTCCATTTCTATCCACTTTTCTTATCTCAGTCCCTCCAGAACTTTACACGTGGTGTACCGTAAACCTCTTCCGCGATTGTACGTCCATACAACCATTCAAACTTTCAAACAGCATCCGAAGGTATTGATTTGTTATATTTTTATTGTTCATATGCATTCTTGTTCCTTTTTAATGGATGAATTAAAGAGAATTTCAATTTGAATTGAAATATCCCTAAATTTTATATACAGTGCGAGCACGTAGCGCGGGCTGAAGTTTTGGATATTACAAATCGGGACATATTGTAACAATTAAACATTTCTCCGATTGAGCTCGGGTTTTGAGCTTGCATTATTTTGTTTGGCTACATAATTATGTTCCGGAGATATGTTTAATTATTCCTAAGGTATTGATTAATCGCGGAAATGATTTACAGTACACCATGTGTAAAGTCCTGGATGGACTGAGATAAGAAAATTTGATAGAAATGGAGGTGGAGAATAGACAGGCGAGAAAGTGGAGGTTGAAAAAGTAGAGTATTCTTTTCGAAATGAGTGTAGTCCTTAAAAGGACTATAAAACAGAAGGAGGGGAAAGCTGAGTAGTAGGCAGGCTTGACTAGGTGGAGAATAGACAGGCGCGAAAGTGGAGGTTGAAAGTATATATATAGAGTATTCTTTTCGAAATGAGTCTAGTCCTTAAAAGGACTATAAACCAGAAGGAGGGGAAAGCTGAGTAGTAGGCAGGCTTGAGTAGAAGGCTTGAATAGGTGAGAGAAGGCTGGCTTGAGTCGGCGAATGAAGTAGTAGCAGGAGCAGGAGAGCTAGTAGACCCGACGATTCGGTCAGGTTGACTAATCAGTACCTTAGAAATCAATATAATCAAGGGCGTACAATCGGATGGCAAAAAAAAAAAACGGGAGAAAAAAAGAAAAAGAGGGAGAAATAAAGAGAAACGTAGTGGGGGAAGAAAAAATTATTGTATATGATATTACATAAGAAATATTTGTTTTCATAAATTTATGAAACATAATTTACTTATGCCTATGTGCTCATCATTCCTGGTGCTCGCACTTTTTAATGAGATATATAAGCCTATTGTACTAAAAGTCAATATACACCAAATATTTTTCCTCGCTCTTCGAGTTATTATTGTTTTATGTAGTGACATATGCTTCTTTTCATGACTACTTAAAGTGATTGCCCCCTTTTAAAAGTTTTAAGGTATGAATGTAGAACATTTCCAGTCCGTGCTTACGTTCGCATTAGTGGATTGGTATAAATATTATGTTTGCTCTTCATGGATTCCGAAAAACAGTCCTAAAAATGTCAATTTTTCTGGTCTGAATATCAAAAAGTTTTGCTAGCGTTCCCCCAATGCCGTGACCCACGGAACGCCACTGAATTTAATGAAAACAAAAATTAGGGTTAAACTCATAAGCAGTGGATGTAAGTATCATCTTCATGAATTTTAAATTATACCGTATCAAGGCTTTCGAATAAGTAAGTATCATCTTCATGAATTTTAAATTATACCGTATCAAGGCTTTTGAATAAGTAAGTATCATCTTTATGAATTTTAAATTATACCGTATCAAGGCTTTCGAATAAGTAAGTATCATCTTTATGACTTTTAAATATTACCGTATCAAGGCTTTCGAATAAGTAAGTATCATCTTTATGAATTTTAAATTATACCGTATCAAGGCTTTCGAATTCCTTCCGACAGGCCTGATATCATATATCGTGGAACCGAAATCAATCAATAACAAATTATTATTGACATTTAAAGTCATTAAAATTAATTGGTACCCGAATAAGTTCGGGTACAAGACATTACTTGACATCGGGAAGCATGCGGGAGCGACATAAGGATATTAAAAAAAAAGGAGGGGTGGGATCTAAATTCAACCTCTCTTTTTTATTCAATCGTTTTGTATCGCCTGCAGAGCAGAGCGAGACTCGTCAACATCATCATAACTTAAAAAGATATGAACCTAGTTCATGGAATTTGGATATAAGGGTAATTAAGTATCAGTTAACAGTCTGCCGAAGTTTCAGGTCACATGACAAAGGTCGAAGGTCATTTAGACCATGTTGGGGGAATCAATATTGATATCTTAACTAAAGTTAAGTTTTTTTTATATTATCATAACTTAGAAAGTATATGGCCTAGTTCATAAAGCATAGACATAAGGATGATGGTGTATAAAAAAGATCCTGTCTGAGTTTCAGGTCACATGACTAAGGTCAAAGGTCACTTAATTAGGGTCAACGAACTTTGGCTATGTTGGGGTATTTGTGGAATTATCATCATAACTGAGATTTGATGGATCTAGTTCATGAAACTTGGACATATAAGAGCAACCATATATTCTTGCATTTTCTGTTCGCATCTCAGGTCACATGACTAAGATCAAAGGTTATTTAAGGTCAATGAACTTTGGCCGTGTTGGGGGTATTAGTTGAATTGACATCATAACTGTGAAAGTTTATGGATCTAATTAATAAAACATATACATAAGGGTTATCAAGTGTGAATGATTGTTTTTCACACGCCTTAGGTCACATGATCATGG
Source organism: Lytechinus pictus (assembly GCF_037042905.1). Classification (NCBI taxonomy): domain Eukaryota; kingdom Metazoa; phylum Echinodermata; class Echinoidea; order Temnopleuroida; family Toxopneustidae; genus Lytechinus; species Lytechinus pictus. The sequence continues at coordinate 2,696,004 of NC_087260.1, read as the reverse complement.
TCAAAGGTCATTTTGGGTCCATGGACATAGTATTTTATTATCTTATGAATGTTTTCTTTTATGAATGATTATCTCTCAGTTTTGTCAGGTTATGTTGGCAGGTATTAGCCAGTTCACGGGTTCCATTCTGGGCATGATCAGAAGGAGGTACTAAAGTGACATGGTGAATTAATATTTGATGAGATAAGCTTCAGTCTTGATGTCTTTATTATTCATATATTATTTTGAAATGTGTTTTTCATTCGATCCACAAAAAACAACAATACGCCCACTAGCGACTGGTATTTCACAGTTGGCCAATTACATTGTTATATCAACATGTTAATCATTCAAAGTGAAAATGCAACAAATATATATATATAGGATTTTATTGTAATAAAAACTATCAAAAAACAATCACAAGCAGTCAAAGACTGAAATGTGTAACTGTTTACATGTACAAATAGAAACATAACAGAATATAAAGTAAACATTATAAATAAATATTTATATACCATACAGATGCATACAGATGACGAAGAAATGTATCATAAGTAAGTACCAAAAGCAATAGCGTAAAAATGGAAAGCAAGAGGTGGAAATTGGAAAGAGAATAAGAGGAAACCTTAGGAATAAAAACTCATTATACAATACAAGACATTTAACAATGGTCACTAAAATGTAAGTTAAGTAGTAATTGAAGCGAGCACAAAAAAGGGTGAAAGTAGAGATGAGGATATATAGACTCCTGTAAGAAGTCCAAGCACTATGTTGATATTGCACATGAGGAGATTAATACCATCATATACTGTTCATTGATGTGCTATTTTAGTCAGCTCGAATTCAAATTCTTCATACTGCTATGTAAGGCATGCTTACATAATATCTTGCTTTGAAATCTGCCTATCATAATGAAAGAAATTAAAGGTTATTTGACCAAAATTGCCCACAAAGTAACTACGAAATGGTGTATACATCACAGTAAACCGGAGCTTTGTTTCAAGATTGAATAATTGATTAATATGATCAATACATAATATGTGACCATTTATCTTAGACTCGTGTGTTAAAATGGCACTTTCCAATTTAATAATATTAATGATATTCTACTTTTGTATAGCACTTGATATATCGGACCGACGTATCCGGCTAAGCGCTTTAGAGATATCCCAGGACCAAAATCCAGTTGAAACCAATTAGAGCAAAACCAATTGAAACCAGTTGGCCAACTGGTTTCAATAGGGAAATTAGAACAACTGGTTCCAATTGAAACCAGTTGCCAATTGGTTCCAGTTAAAACCAATTGGGCAACTGGAACAAGTTGGCAATTGGTTTCCATTGGTTCCAGTTGAAACCAATTAGGCAACTGCACCTCAGTCGGTTCCAGTTGTTTCAATTTCCCTATTAAAACCAGTTGAATCCAGTTGGAGGCAACTGGTTTCAATTGGTTCCAGATAAAACCTATTGGAGGCAACTGGTTTCAATTGGTTCCAGTTAAAACCAATTGGTTTCAACTGGAACCAGTTGGAACTTCCAGTTGGAATGAACGTAATTAGTTACAAATTAATTAGCATTTGAACTATTGCTCATGCCATCACAGAAGCATTTTTAAATGTCTGTTAATACCAATGTAAAGGGCATTGATATAATTTAGACTTTCATCCATATATATTTATATGGAGGAGCTTCGAATATATGTATTTGTATTTGATGTAATTTGGTAACAGTTAGTGGTGTATTGTTATCTTTTTTTCTGTTAAAAATTGTAATCTATAATATTTATGAACATGTTTTTCACTGCTAACTCTTCTAAACATTTATCTTAAACAATTGAGGCACTTGAGAAAGAAAAGAAATGAATTGATACATTGTATATAAATGATGATGAATCACATAAAAACATTTGTCTGGACACATTGGCAGATAATATGCAAATTAACCGGTTTCAATTGGATCCAGTTGGGTAACTGGAAAATTTTCCAACTGGAAACCAATTGGAAGTAATTTCCAGTTACCCAACTGGTTCCAGTTAGGATTTCTAGTTATCCAACTGGTTCCAATTAGAAGTAATTTCCAGTTACCCAACTTTCCAGTTAGAAATAATTTCCAGTTGGAAGTCATTTCCAGTTACCCAACTGGTTTCAGTTAGAAGTCATTTCCAGTTACCCAACTGGTTTCAGTAAGGATTTCCAGTTACCCAACTGGTTCCAGCTAGAAGTCCATTTCCAGTTGAAAGAAATTTCCAGTTACCCAACTGGTTCTAGTTAAGATTTCCAGTTACCGTAACTGGTTCCAGTTAGAAGTCATTTCCAGTTGGAAGACATTTCCAGTTACTAAACTGGTTCCAGTTAGGATTTTTAGTTGCCCAAATGGTTCCAATTGGAAACTGTTACATTCCAGCTAAGACCAGTTGAAACTAATTGAAACCAGTTGGAAATCCAACTGGTTTCAATTGGATTTAGGTCCTGGGATATTTTTACCCCGGTCACCGGATTCAATCAGTCATTCCCGCACACAATGTGTGCACATCCCCCGTTCACTGGCCAGGGGAGTATTCCGGTCAGTCGCCGGTGAGGCGTACACAGTGCTGGACGAGCTACAATGACTTTCACATCCTACCGGGTACCCATTTAGCACCTGGGTCGAGAGTGGCAAAGTGTGGATTAACGCCTTGCCATATGACGCCAGACCATGGTGGGATTCGAACACACGACCCTCTGTTTACAAGGTGAGAGTGAGAACCAGTACACCACGGCTCCTCCACATAATTTGGGAAAAGGAAGTTCAGTAATTACCAAAATTAGTTGATAAACAGTTTTTCTCAAGAAAAAACTGTGTTTATCAGTTGATAAACATATTTTTTTTTCATAAATAAGCTCGGTTTATCTGAGAGAATTTATGAGAAAAGTAGAGTTATTCAAATCTGCTCATGAGAGTGCGTTTCATAATCAGTTCTGCAGGGGGGGGGGGGGTGGGGGGATTCGGTGAAACTTCGCTTCTGCATCCGGTCAGACATGGGGAAAATTCTCTCTCCCTCAGTCTGTCTGTCTGTCTTTCTCAGACACTGACACAATAAACACACATCTATGCATACCAGTAATTATTATCATGTTATTTTATCTTCTTTCCCACTATTAACCTTCTCTTGAAAAATAGTTTAATTGACTGATGTTAGATCTCATGATGTCACAGTAGTATCATCACATTTAAGTACAGCGAGCATCATCTTGTGCATATCAAATTTCGGCAGCAATTATATAATCATAAATTGGTAATTAATAAACGAAAATTATGAAGATCAGAAAATTAGATATAAAAAATAAAGTGTTTATTAAGGAATCCATTTTGACAACAACATTCAATTCGAGTCTACCAAACATTACATTGCATCAACAAATAAAAGCAAATGCATCTATAAGAGACTGTTACTGGATCGGGGTATTATGGGGGGAGGGGGGTAAATGTATAAAAATAGGATAAAGTACATTTTCTACACTTAAGTCTTAATGTACAATGTTTGTTTCATTTTCATTCAAAAGATATCGGTTAAAGTCAGGCAGCAAATGTCATGATTTTTGCGGCTACTTCGACAAATTGGCTAAGTCTGGTTTTTCACTTTTATGTGATTGTTGACTTCACAAAGAACAACTTCCAACTTGGTGTCAAATTTTTAATTGTCATCTTGACCATGTTCGGAGTCAAAATGTGGTAAATATGGGTCAATTTTTGAAAATGTCCCGATTGTGTCAAACGATACATCAAATTGTTTGTCTTGTTATACTGAACAAAAAAGTGTACACAATAATATACCCGTGACCTTTCGTTCAAAAAGTTATGGCTGTAAAGGTCAACGAACTTTAAATTTGAAGGCACATATACTCCAAAATTGTTAGGAAGATAATGGACCTACTACTCATAGTAGTAGGTCCATGTGAAGATGAATAGCGAATTAAATGATTTATTTCAAAGAATGCCTTATTTAGCATGTTTAGTGGATAAAAAGGATAAGTCGGGTCACATGCATTTGACCTTTCGTTAAAAAGTTATGCCTGGAGAGGTCAAAATGTCAATGAACTTTCATATCAACACAATCAAGGCAAAAATATACTGTAAGTATTGAAAAAAAAAAACGATTTTTGTGTTTTTGTGTACGCGTATATAATTCATCTTGATACGGAAATTCAAGTTTGACAATTTTAAGAATACATTAGGGCCTATATATACCGCAAACAGGGTCAACATGACGTCATTTTAGTGAGCTTTTGGGATGAAATTTTGAATAAAGTTACACACAATTTGGGAATACTCCTTTTGTTCTGTTTGGTCTAACAATTGATTACAATAATGATAATCATTTTATATAACGCAAATGCCTCTAAGCAGTTAAGAGAAAGGAAATATGAAGTAAAAAAGAAATAGAAATACTTTGCGCTACAAAATGTATCAAAGCTATTATTAATTACTCCGTGGCTAATCAAGGAAACTCAGAGATTTGATATAAAACAAATTAGAATGTGAAAATTGTGTTTGGGAACAGAATAAACTAAAAATAAAAAACAACAACAACAACAACAACTTATATCAAAGGCGGTCACTTTTTTTAAACCGCGCCAAAGCTTATACGACTCGTTGGTTACAATTTAATACGACATCTAGAATATATCAATGAGTGGGCCCATTGATCAGATAAAAGTGAAAAATCAAACTTAGCCAATTTATCGAAGAAGATGACATAATGCTGCCTGACTATAAGCCTGATAGTTAATATGAAGGGTATATCCAGGATTTCATAAAAGAGCATAACTTCTTTGATATTTTCCGTTTATTTTTTTCCCACAAAAATCTGTCACTCAAAAAAATTAGTCAATAATAATATAATAATAATATATGTGATTTGTAATGCGCCAAATCCACTCGGCAGAGTGCCCAAAGCGCAGTGAAAGAAGAAAGAAAGAGAAAAAGTACAAATATAATAGTAATAGATTCAGGAACAATTAAGAGTAAGAGGCATTGAATAGACGAGTCTTAAGGTAACGTTTAAATTTTTCAATGGACGTGCATTCACGGATTGTCAGGGGAAGATCGTTCCAGAGAACAGGGCCAGCGTGAGCAAAATATTTCTTTCAAACTTACTGAGAGGCAATTATCAACTGATGTGACAGGACACAAGAGGCACTCCTCATAATGGGGGCCCGGGCACAATACCGCAATCTCCCTAAGTACCTTTCACAATCCATACATTAGTGAGCCATTAACAAAATTTCATATTGTCTACTGTGTTTAGAATTCAATCTATTTTAAAAATATGATAGAAATAGTCTGCTTCGGCATAATGAAAGGTAGTGTGACTTTTATTCCATTTGTGATTATTTTTTCCCTTATGCCGAAGCAGACTATTTATATTTTACTTAGGTACTTTTACTGCTAAAAATCGAAGGTTGGCGATGAGTCCCTTTTCAGATTTTCCTGTTTTGGAGCCGGAGATTCGCCATTGTCTTCTTGCAGTCATGGCAACGCGTCTTTTACAGTGCGATATCTCCATCTTTATAGCGAATTGATTTGTTTGAAAGGTGAGTTTCACAATCCGTATGCCCATGAACAGACGTGTTTTTCACGACTTTCACGACTGTTTAAAAAACGGATTTTGAATTCTCTTTTTTTTGTCACATAATGGGTAAGGACGAATAGTGTGACTTTTTCCTTTAATTTTTTTTTAGAGCTCCGCTCCTTTTAAAATCTACGATTTTATTTCTACGGCATTTACTAAACCAATTTTGCGTCTACATATAACATGACGCACTGCAACACACGTTGTGCATAGGGCCCCTTCCTTTATATATATATATATATATATGTATATATATATATATACACACACACACACACACACATACATATATATATATATATATATATATATATATATATATATATATATATATATATATACACACATACACACCCTCACACACACACATATTATATATATATATATATATATATATATATATATATGAATAGTTTAGTTGCAAAAGGGGTTAGGTCCACTTTGGACCATTCCGAGAAAAAACATGTTTTTTATTCTCACTTATTGCAATATTTTTATGAGAAACTAAATTGTCATGATGTACTACCTATCGTGTGAACATAAAATTGGGAATAAAAGAAATCTACCTGTCTTCAATTTTTTTCTATATACTTAAAAAAAAAATTTCATTGTGGACCTAACCCCTTTTGCAAGTAAACTGAAATGAATCCAATCTCTTTTGAGAAAAAAAAAGTGATTTTTCTTTGCCACTTTCATTCACGTTTTCATTTGAATTTCAAATTGTCTTTGGTATCATCAGAGTGACTAAAAATTTAGAGGTTTAGAGACAGAAAACAAACATTTATGAAAAATGGACCTAACCCCTTTTGACAAATGAGTTCTCCGGAAGAGTTTGGTTGCAAAAGGGGTTAGGTCCACTCCAAGAAAATCATTTTTTTAATTCTCCCATATTGCAATATTTTTATGCGAAACTTAGTTTTCATGATACCCTACCATGAGAACATAAAATTGGGTATAAGAGAAATCTACCTGTCTTCATATTTTTAAAGATATTGTTTTCCAAAAAAAATCTGTGTGGACCTAACCCCTTTTGCAACTAAACTGAAGTGGACCTTACCCCTTTTGAAGAAAAAGTGATTTTCTTTGCCATTTTAGTTCACTTTTTAATAGGAATTTCAACTTTTCTTTAGTGTCATCTTATAGAGCTCCTAAAAATCTATAAATTGAGACATAAAAATCAAATTTGATGAAAAATCGACCTAACCCTTTTGCAAGTGAGCTCTTCATATATATACATTTGCAGAGGTAACCCTTTTCAAAGTAAAAAGTAAGATAACAATAAATGCAACTTATCATACAATATCCTTTCATAGTAATTGAAGCAATATCAGAACCTGCATTGATGGTAACTTTGCTCCTGTTGCAGCTAACATAAAAACTTGATTTTTTTGCTTAATCCTGTTTCCATGGTATTTGTCCTAATGACAAGATTACAGAAGTAATAACTTGTTTATTAAATGAGGTCCAGGAGGGATACTAACATTTCTTTTTAATCTTCTGATTACCTTTATTTACCTTTAACTATGCATGATTCTATTTGAATATACATTATTTTTCATCTTATATACAACTCTAAATATGTCTCTCAATGAAGTCCTTTTCTAATGATTAATAGCCCTTTGAATTTGAAAATATACTACTAAAGTATATAATTTTTTCACTAAAACTAATAAGAACTAGCAGAAGTATCAATAACGAGTGATACAGTTGCCCTTATACTCATGCACTCATTGCCGCATTGCCCTGTGATGAACCTGAACTTGTACTAATTTTATGCACACATACTCTTTTCTACAGATGTTTAGTTTAAGTACAATTCACGATTATTTTTATACATGACACATTTATTCAAATCAATTCAATGTGTAATTGGAATGAAGTAACTACTTGTTATTAACTTGAACTTCATACACTGTAAAAACTGTGGTGTTAAAACTGACACCAATGGGTGTTAATAGAGGACCACACCCTCTGGTGTTAAAATTACACCCTAGAGATTGAATATAACACCAAAGAGTGTACATGACACCTATAGGTGCTAAACTAACACTGTCAATTTATCACCGGTGTAAAATAACTGGTGTGGTCCTCTATGTACACCGGTTAACACCGCAGTTTTTGCTGTGTATATTTTGATTCTTCTTAAACTGCACCTGTGATACTTCAACAGCCTGTGAAAGTGGAAAACCTGCATGGTAAACCAAAAAAAAAGAGAACATAATAAGCTGCTGATGTAAGTAATTCTTACTCATCTATTCCAGTTTATTAAGAAGTTTTAAAAACCCTAATTAATGCTCTTCAGTGCGATACATTTTGATAAAACAAGTTTAGCACATACTGTTACTTTTGTCCTACGTCCAGATAAAATCATAGATCGCCGTTTATGGATCACTATTTATATTATGTTTTGGTGATAAAGAGTGTAAATTAATTCAAATATCTATCAGATGATAACTTAATATTTCGTTTTTTTTATTGCTGTCTACTGAGTAACTGATTTTTTAAAGTGACTACATGCACATGTATGACTAATATAGATAGGAGATATAGATAATTAGTATACATTGGTGAATCTGAAATCTGAATTCAAATAAATATGAACTCACAAAGGAGCTATACTACATGGTATTACATGGTTCAGCACAATTGGCCATAGCCCCCCAACAAAAAAGGGGGATAATATATATATATATATATATATATATATATATATATATATATATATATATATATATGTATATATATATATATATATATATATATATATATATATATATTTATATTTATATATTATACAGTATATATATATATATATATATATATATATATATTGGGGGGAGGATGATGGGCTTAGATACAGCCTGAATATCATTAAAACAAGCTTACCTTGGAAGTTTTCAATTCAGATATCCTGTACCTCATTAGATTGTATTAACTCACACTTGCTAATCTGCATGGTCCTCAATTTTGTACTTCTGACTGGGCGTGGACGACTAATAACTTGGTCCAATCGGATCTGCAATTAATATTTTACAGTTTAGAGTTTTAGAGGTGTTAAACAAAATTCTTTCTAAACAAGCTTTTTAAAATTTCCAGGTACCCATCTCCTAGGCCAACGAGTATTTCAAACTAGAAAAAAAATGGTCTGGACCATTCTCTCTCTCTCTATCATAATATTTTACAGACAAGCACACCTGACTCTATTTATGAAAAATAAAATGCTTCCAACCACATATGGCTCCAGTTTTATAGCTGAATCAGGACCTGGTCTACTGGGGCCTAGTATTAGCTATAGAACACCATCACATCTGATTAAAGTAAACAAAACTGATAAGAACGTTTCAGAATATAACCCCAGACCAGGGCATCCTGTTCAAATAGTGACTTATTTTAGGCCTAGATCTAGTCTAGCCATTTAAAATCTAACCTAAATCAAGTCTTTTTCAACACTGATTATTCTGAATGTAACATTTGCTAAATCAAAAAAATGTTGAGAATTATACTTATTCATATGAAGATGAAATAGCGGAGACGGACTTTTAGACCTAAACTTCAAACTTCAAGCTTGAAGTTTGGGCCTAGTCCGTCCCCGCTATTCCCATAACCCATGACAACATTGACAATCTCGCTAGCCGGCTAGCACCCATGGTATCAAGGCCGTATCCCGCTCTGGCCATATCCCTTTCATTTCCCTAAATTTGAGTAGGCCTAAAGCGACAGTATATATGTCGTTACTAAACAGGTTCACATCTACCCATGATAATTGACAAAACTGAAATACAGGTTTTCTTTGGATCTGGCTAGATCTACGACAAACTATATTATCTTTTTCAGAAAATATGTCAGGCAAAATAAATTGGAATACTGTATCATTGTTGGAGGGTTACGCTTATGCAGGATGCCCCCGTACCCCGGCAAACACAATACAGTTGCCAGTGAGATCAAAACATAAAAATGAACTTAACTTACTTTTATTCGTATGGAATGTCATTAAATAATTAATCTCGATATTCCGTCTATAAAGATTTCCTGCTCCAATGAAGTTCACCCAGAAATGATGATTCCGAATGTTATCTCTATAGACAGAATGATGATAGTCTAGCTATTTCCTTTCAGAAACTTGAAGTTCGCAGAGTCCAAAAGAACGAAAATTCGCACAGATCTCATGGGAACAGGCGCGGATCTCGGGGGCACCTGCGACCCCCCCTTTTGAGAAGGAAAATCCAGGATTTTGCAAGGGGGGATTTTTCCGAGGAAAAAATTGACAAGCAAAAAGAAAATCAATAAAAGGTTTTTAACCAAATATTAAGGACATTTTGTTAACAAAAAAATTTGAGGAGCAAAAAAAAGAAAAACCCGGCATTTAACGGCATTTGTACATAACAAATTTTAATTGTGCTTCTCAAGGGGGGGGGGGGGCACGGGCCGGCTTAGTCCCCTCCCCCAAGACCCGCCAGTCGGCTAAATAGTAGTTTTTCTTCTTTACACTGTCAAAATTTAAGTTTTAAAATTAATATTTCGCCCGTGTTATAATAGTAAGACAAAATACATGAAAAACATAATAAAAGCACAGCTTGTTTTATTTATATAGGTTTGATTTTATTTGATTTATTTATTTCCGTTTCACAATTGTACATAATATGATAAACATAACATAACAAGGTCGAAAATACTACAAGACAAAATATAATATATATAACATAATCATAGATTTAAGGAACACAATTCAGTAAATAAAGATATCTCAAATGACATTTGTATTTAAAAGTAAAACGGAGGGACTTGCCGAAAAAAAACAAAGCTTGTACAAGTGACAAGCCCCTATCTTAGTTACATTACAAAATTACAACAAATAAATATTGGGTCTTAATAATAATTTTGTTTAAAAATAAATACATCGAATTTATAAAAATTAAATTGGGTTCCATCGAACAAATAAAAATTAAATCGAATATTGATACAAAATCCAAATTTATTTAAATAAACCGTATATGGTCATAAATTATCATGTGGAACATGGTAAAAAAAGGATAAAAAATCATCTTGCACACCCTTGGGCTCGAACCCGTACCCCCTTGGACCTCTAGAACTATAAAGTCAGACGCAGTACCAATTGAGCCGAAATATCCCCCATAGACATTACACGAAAGCAAAATACGAGAATCTCAAATCTAATTTTGCAAGTGAAATACTGGCATGATCCCTGCATTCAGATGATTCGGTCAATTGAATAATTTTACAAAATGGCGCACAGATGACGTCATCATAACCCGATGACCTTGAAAAGCTAATCCAGGGGAGCGTTTCATGAAAGGACTTGTCGGACGATTTATCCGACAAGTCCTGTTTTATACGACAGTTCCCATAGTAACAGTGCCTCTTGACCAATCACAATCAAGGAAAGTTGTCAGATCTGACAACTTGTCTGGCAAATATGTTGATGAAATGCTCCTAACCATTTGCCCGATCTTAACCAACGAATAAGATGTTTATTAATTTTGCCTGTCATCTTCCAAGACTCCCGCATAAAATCATATTCCTCCTGTTGATTAGTGTACAGAAGGTCTGTCAGTTAACTCTGTATAATACAAATTGTATTTATTTATTTTGTTAGATTTAAATTTATTTATTTCCGTTCAAAAATGATATAATCGAAGTAACAGTGTAAACACATGTTCAAAATATTAAATACTCAAATTAAGGACGTTCCACAGTTATGTTTTTGCGCATTATGATCTGCGCATATTTAACACTCCGCGCGCTGACGTCCCAATGGATGAACAGGTGATTAATTAGCTGTGGGTACGAGCTGATTTTTCTCATCATCTGCATCCTAACTGCACATCCGATGCGTTATTTTAAGAAGCTAAAAAATTGAATTATTCCATGGACCATTTAAAAAAATATCTCTACAATTTCAAAATACTTTACTCTGCAGTACTGCCAAGAATCACGAATATGACCCCGAGTTTGAATAAATGGTAGAGTGGTTTTGATTTTTCTTCACATAGATACAAAGCATTTGGCGCATTTTTGGTGTTTTAAAAAACACGTTTGCTCATATAAAAATGCTAATAGTTTGAAAACAAGCACATGAACCCCTATTTTTTAATGTTTGTACCTCTTAAGTATAGATTCCTCTACAACTTTGCAAATTTAGGTGAAAATGACATGGATTTTGTATAAAGTGCAGCATTTATTGTACTTTTGTAGTCTGTTATTGAAATTTCACATTTTTTAGATTGGGTTTTTGTTATCTTTTACGCCATTTTTAAGAACTGACTGTGCTGTTAGACTTAAAGTTGCAAACAAATAGCACAATAATTAGATTCTCTATTCTAACGATACAATTATTAACTCTCTTGCGAAATTTGAAGACTTTTTCATGTATTTTGACTGAGTAATAGAGGTTTAAACTCATTGTAGTGATCTTGCGAGGTCTAAAAATGCCAAATTCTTTTGAATGCGCAATTCTTAAGAACATCAATTTGGGAGAACTTTGAAGCTCTATAGCAAAAAATCAAGCTCATGGACCTATGTTAATTTTTGCATATTTCGAATATTAAGGTTCTTAAGTATCTATGGGCAAAGTTTGGTGAAAATGACATGGATTTCACTTTAACTGTGGAACGTCCTTAATACAGTTCAATGACATTTCATAACAAATATTGAAGATAAATTTACTGAATTTACTCAATTTTCAAATTTGATATTGCTGATTGACAAAACTGAATTAATATGAACCCAAGAAAAGCAGAGCTTCTTAAAAAAGACAAGTCCCTAAACTTAGTTCCAATACTAACATAACCTATATACATGAGACGGACGGAAAACGAACTTAAAATACGTAATCTACAAAATACCAAAATAGAGCGAATAAGCGACAACAAAAAATGGAAAGTAATTTAGATAATTATTGTAATGGTAACGATAATAGTGATAAAATTTTAAGTAGAAATTATAAGAGTGGAAAAGGGAGGCAAAAGAAAGAGGGAGGGAGAAAAGGGTGGTGCAAATAAAACTGAAAATGAAAAGAGGAACATGGCAGGTACACAGGTCATTAGGCACTGTAGTGACATTATTTATAATATATATTAGGCAAATTTATAGATATTTAAAGATTAGATATAAATACTTTTAGTTACAGTTATATGTTAGCTTGACTCGGTGTGGAGTATTGACAAATTAGCATCTTTTTAAGTTTGCGCTTGAAAATATTAATGCTTGGTGATTCTTTGAAGTCATTGGGCAGTGAATTCCAATACACTGGTCCAAAAGAGACGAAAGAGTTTTTTTGCTAATAGATTACGGGTTGGGGTAGGTGATAACAATTACGTTGTCTCATTGGGTAATCATGTATGGTGGAGTTTTTACAGAACATATTTACAAACAATGTGGGGATATCTTTACTTAGTTTATACATAAATTGGGCGAGTTGGAAAAGATATAAATCATTCACTTTAAGAATATTATTTTGGGAAAAAGGACATCTGTGTGTGATCTGAAATGAGTTTGAACAATTATTCTAAGGGCCTTCTTCTGCAACAACAGTATCCTTTGTAATTGTGTTTGGATTGCACAACCCCATGCCAAAATGGTAATATTAATGTATGATATAATGTAAGTAAAGTGTGGGATGGAAGAAAGTAGTTTCAAGATCACCTCTTCAAAAGATGCATTGGATGAAAACTTACAGTATACGAATTTTGAATACGTGTCTATTATTGAATTAAAGTCACAAATCATTGACAATACCGAGTCCTAACCAAATGAATTACCTCTCTTCCTAATTTCCTTCAGCTTCTCCTAGAAATTATACCAACAATGATCAAGAAGGGGGATTCGCCTGCTTCAACAGCTCTCTGACCTTTGACCTTACCGACGTGTGCGATGGACAAAATCGATGCCCTTATTCAGACGATGAATACATTTGTGGTAAGTATATAGTTTTGTGTCCTCACCTGCTCTCAGAAGCCATATACTGTAAAATTAAGATAAATGCCAGTTGTGGCAACGATTTCTAAATGAGTTTTTACAGAATCCAATCGAATGACCACCCAAGTGTTTATAGGTCTTTGTAGGTTATGATGACATTAAAAACAACTAAACCATACACGTAATCAATCCCCCTTATTACACCAACGCTACGTCCATGCAGTTCTCGCTACGTCAAAGGAAATTGGATATGACGCAGTGGGAGCTGCTACCACGTACTAAGAGCGTAGCGAGAACTGCTATTGACGTGACATAGTCTGCATGATCTCTGGAGACCCGATTTCCGCTACGTGGACTTTGAGCATGTGTCCACAGTAAACGTAGCAGGAGCGCCGTCTGAACAGTGCGTAGTAATGACGCAGCAAGGACCTCCCTAGGACCTACTGACAGCTCCAACTACGTAGCATAGACGTAATTGAACTGAAAGGAAGAGCGACAACTCTGTCCATGTCTACTGCGCGACCGCCACGCACATTCTGCTGTCACTGCGTCTTATACATCAGGTGAAGTTCCCGCTACGTTGTTGAAATTCCGAAGACAACCTAGCACCCGGCGCCAACCTCATTTGATTTTTCTCAAAAATATGAGATTGTCAAGTGTATATGCTACGTCCGCGCCAGGTTCTTATGAAGAATGTTCCCACTAGGTTTATTTTGCGCGCAAAAGGGGTGTATGCTGCGTCGAAGTGGTTCCCGTTGCGTTCTGACTACATCCAGGACGTAGTAGGTCCATGGTGTATCGGTTGGCGCTACGTCGAAATCGACGAGACAAAACAAGTCGCACTATCTGCTAGATGTAGTCAGATCATTGCGGGAACCGTTTCGACGCAGCATGAAACGGTTCTGCGCGCAGAATAAACTTAGTGGGCACACCACACACGCAGCATAAACTTCACAATAATGTGGCGCGGACGTAGCACGCACGTGAAAATGTCACATCTTTCGAGAAAATCAAACAAAGTTGGCGCTTTTAGGGTTTTTTCTGAACTTCAAGAACGTAGCGGGAACTGCATCTGGTGTAAAGGGGTATAAGATGTCAATATGCACATAGTCGACTACAGTCACACTGTCGAGGTGTCCACAGTGTGAAAATATATCTCCAGACTGTTAAATTTTAGCATTTGAACAATATGAATAATATTTTCACATAGTCCACTATCACAATTTGTGTACTTTTCATAACGGTATGATGTAATATTGATATTCTCTTTTACACCACCAGATAATCAGTTTTGTGACGCAACACAATTCATGTGTAACTTTGGTGATTGGTTTCGGTGCGTACCAATGCGCTACGTCTGCGATGACTATCCCGACTGCGAAGAGAACGTCGATGAGATCTTCTGCGGTAAAGACCTATTTCCTCACAAATTAACTGCCAATAAGCATGAATGTGGTAATGATGATGACGGTGATAATGAATGATGATAACGTTGACGTTGGTGATGGTGATGCCGACGACGACGATGATGATGATGAAGATGGTGATACCCGGGGTGGTTTGGGAGGCAATTCCCTGGTGATACTGATGCTGCTTTTGCTGATGATGACCATTATGATGATGGTGGTGATGATGACGAAGGTGATGATGATAATGATGATGACCGTGACGATATTGATGCTATTTTTGATGCTGCTGATGATGATGCCATTTCTACCTAAAGAACCAATACCTTTCTCTATGATAAATATCATTCTCTTTCATTTTTCCTCTTTTTCCAAAATCAACTTTCAGCTGCCAATCGGGAAAAATATGGATGAAAAAAAAGTTCAGGCCCCCCCCCCCTTGGCGGAAACTGGATCCGCCCCTGGATTTATAACTAATTTAAGTCAAGATTTGTCATACTTTCGGTCACAATCGTGACAAAGAATGTTCCTCAAATAACTTTCACATTATCAAAATAAGGTCAACCTCACCAAATCAAGAATCCTGGTATATTAGAAAATTATTCTACCGCCGATGCAATAAAAATTTACCTTCCTGCATTTTCTTGGCTTCCCGGTATAAACCTAAATGTGTACCTCGTAGCCTTTCGTCACACTCTCTTTATCCCTCTTTTTAAGATTTATTCGATGCTGCTAAATAATTTATCTTATATTTCACGTTAATGGTGAATTTATAATTAGCGAATATTTTCCCGAAAAATCACAGAGGGAAGAAGTCGCCCCATACCCGCTGTCTCTTCCGGAGCAGCACCCCAGAGTGATATCTCATCAATCATATCATCACCAATCTCTTTCTCCCTCTCTGACTCTTACACACACACACACACACACCCTCACACACCCTCTCTCACACCCCCACAAACACTCTCTCGCTCTAAATCACCGCCTGTCCTAATAATTAATCGCCTTCAAAGATTGATTCGTTTACATATCTGATGACTCTCCTTATACTGATAAAAAAGAAGAATTATATCAAGATCATTGATTTCATTGAATTGTTCGTTATTTGGTATAAAAAGGGGCCTCTTTTCATGTTTATTTAGCCTGTGCGACGTGCATTTAGATGGAAACCGTCACAACAAAGCAGTTCTTAGTTTTCCTGGTTCCATTTTTGCGCATGATCATCAAGAAGGTCATTTATACTCAAGTGGCATTGTGGTTTGATATTCATTGAGATAAGCATCAACTTTGACTTCTTAATTATTCATATGTTCTTTAGAATATATTCTTTTGAAAATAACAGAGCGTCCATTAGGGACTGGTAATTTGCACTTAGCCATATTATAAATTGAACCTCAATAGGCTATTCTATTTACCAGGCCTTTGCAAATTATGCATCTTGTTATTATAAAAAAATCTTAAGTGATACCTTGCTTTGAAATTAGCCGAAAAAAGGGTTAAGGACTTGGAAAAACTGTAAACTGGCTTACAGCTATTTTAATACCCATTTTAATTTACAGCTTACCCTAAGAACGTACATCCCTATAAAGGGCTATTAATGACACAACTTTCTCATCTGTCGTCCAGGCTTGGGAATTTAAACAAAAAAATTACGAGATTTCAAGGCTCATTCTTAAATTATTAAAATCTTGATTTTAATTTGTTATACATCTAAAGATTTTTAGGGATTTGTAACTAATTTTGCTAATTGTAAAAGTTTAATTTCATTATGAAATTCACAGGAATTTCACAAAGAAATTAAACTTCAAAATGTTTGCTTCTGTGTGAAGGCACACACGTTACCCACTTCTTTTGACCTCTGACCTTAAACCTGCATGTATATTGGAGACAGCAAAAAATATGATGTGTTAAAAACTACACCATAGAGATTGAACATTTCACCAAAGGGTGTTAAATATTTTAGGGATTTGTAACTAATTTTGCTAATTGTAAAAGTTTAATTTCATTATGAAATTCACAGGAATTTCACAAAGAAATTAAACTTCAAAATTATGCTTCTGTGTGAAGGCACACACGTTACCCACTTCTTTTGACCTCTGACCTTAAACCTGCATGTATATTGGAGACAGCAAAAAATATGATGTGTTAAAAACTACACCATAGAGATTGAACATTTCACCAAAGGGTGTTAAAGATTTTAGGGATTTGTAACTAATTTTGCTAATTGTAAAAGTTTAATTTCATTATGAAATTCACAGGAATTTCACAAAGAAATTAAACTTCAAAATTATGTTTCTGTGTGAAGGCACACACGTTACCCACTTCTTTTGACCTCTGACCTTAAACCTGCATGTATATTGGAGACAGCAAAAAATATGATGTGTTAAAAACTACACCATAGAGATTGAACATTTCACCAAAGGGTGTTAAAGATTTTAGGGATTTGTAACTAATTTTGCTAATTGTGAAAGTTTAATTTCATTATGAAATTCACAGGAATTTCACAAAGAAATTAAACTTCAAAATTATGCTTCTGTGTGAAGGCACACACGTTACCCACTTCTTTTGACCTCTGACCTTAAACCTGCATGTAAATTGGAGACAGCAAAAAATATTTCTAAAAAAATATTTCAATTTTTCTTAGATTTATAACTAATTTTAGTCAAGGTTTGTCATACTTTCGGTCACAATCGTGACCAAGAATGACCCTCAAATAACTTTCACATTATCACAATAAGGTCAACCTCACCAAATCAAGAATCCTGGTATATCGTTCTCCATGTTAGCAAATTATTCTACCGCCGATGCAATACAAATTTACCTTCCTGCATTTTCTTGGCTTCCCGGTATAAACCTAAATGTGTACCTCGTAGCCTTTTTAAAGATTTATACGATGCTGCTACATAATTTATCTTATATTTCACGTTAATGGTCAATTTATGATTAGCGAATTTCCGCAACACTGCGCACACGCTTTCTGGAACGTTGAGAATCTATTGAAAACGCTCTTCTCGTTACAACGAACAGATTAAAGGGCTTTGTCGAAAATTGGTAAATGGGGATAGCAGCTCGTCGTAAGATTCGGAGCTTACGAAAAATTGACAAAGAATATATCATTTGTCCAGAGTCCACGACGAGACTGATGTTTTAATTCCCAGATTTTCGACAAAGGCTACTTTGAGATGAAATGATTTTGACAATAGATTCTCAATGTTCCAGAAAGCGTCTGCATAGTGGTTGCGAAAGTTCCATAGTACCCTTTGTTTTATATTCATCTTTTGATTTACGTTAATGGTGGAATTATCATTGCCCCCATTTTTTTATATAACAGATCCACTAGCAAACTGTTCGCCCACCTGCGAGTGTTCTTGGTACAGTGTATTTTGCGAAGGTCCTAACGTTGTTGATGATACAGGCATTTTGAAATCTACAAGATATCTGTAAGTACACCCAAAATAAGGTCACACAGGGTTATCATTCGTCGATTAACAGAGTTCCCATGTCAGCAACCAACGAATGTAGAGGGCAGCAACACTTTGCAGTACTGCTGTGTGTTGCTGCCCTCTACATTCGTTGTCAGCAACTGTTCAGAGAGCGAGAGAGAGAGAGAGAGAGAGAGAGAGAGAGAGAGAGAGAGAAAGAAAGAAAATTGATGGAGTGTTTTAAATCTATCATCATGTTTGCCATTATTTGAAGGAAGTAACACAGAGAAGCAAAATGAATTTGATGCAATGTAGCTGTCAATTCCATTGTGGAAAGAGCACAGTGTCTCACAGTGTGTGCCACAGTCTGTTCATAGTGTGGAGCACAATGTGAAATCACCTTCACACAGTTGAATTTGAGCATTTCAACAGTGTGAATCACATATTCACATTGTCGACCATAACACACTGTGGACAATTACACTTTCGAGTTATCCACATTGTGGAAATATCTTCACACTGTTGAATTTGAGCATTTTTGTGACTAATATTTTTACATAGATCACTATGTGGACACACTGTGATCACACCGTGTGGCACTGTGTTCATTCCAGCAGGGAATTAGCCCATTTGAAGAATTTATACTTATATATGTGGCAATAATTTTGTTGTAACAGATTTTTTTTCTATCACTATAACAATAAGAAACGAATTATATTTTTCCCGCTTTCTTTCCTTGATCCCTATGTTTGCAGATCTTTTCATGGGCAATCGACCAACGGAACGGGGCCAGTACCAATATCAATGCCATTTAATTTGACAGCATATCAGCTTCTCATAGAGTTGTAAGTAAAATTTTGTCACAAGAATATTCGCATAAAAACCAAGAATACATAATAATGTCTTACATTTTGACCTTACTTTATAACAGGACATAATTGAAGAGGGAATTCCATAGGAGTTCAAGGAATTTATAAAATTTAAACGCATTGCAGCCTTTCATTAAGTTTCTTGTTTTAGATGATCTATATTTTATGGAGAGGTAATTCTATAATCTCGCTTTCTTTTTATTTATATATGTATAAATTATAACGGATCTTTGCACTGTCTTTATGTTTCATGAATTTCAGAAAGATTACCGAGACTGGCATTCAGGAAATCATTCGATCAGACCTGGAGACTTTGAGAGAACTGATCAAACTGTGAGTTGTAGTCACATATCATGCATATAGCGTAGAAAGTAGGTACTTATATCTTGTGTTAGAACGTCAGTATCATGGATTATACACTGTACTGGAGTGTTAAAACTGACACCAGTAGTACTCCCCTGATGTGTTAAAAACTACACCATAGAGATTGAACATTTCACCAAAGGGTGTTAAAGTAACAATCAAAGGTGTTGAACTAACACTGTAATTTAATGCCGGATTAAAATGAGTGTGGTCCTGTCTGCAAACCGGTTAATATCTCAGTTTTTGCCGTCTGGTTCCGAGTTCCTCTTTTGATTATTAGAGCTCATTTATAAAAGCGAGTTTTGGCAGCGCTAAGGGGACGGATTCTACAACATAGTAAATCTATTGAAAATGCCATTCAAATCACAATGAACAGCTGACAGGTCTTTGTCGAGCAATGGTTAACCGGGACAGCTGATCGGCGTTAGTTTCGGAGCTGACGAAAATTAACGCTATGTCGTTCGTCCAGATTTATGGAGGACACTGCTGTTTTGATTCACCGATTTTCGACAAAGACTGCTTTGTCGTAAAGGGCTTTGGAAAATGGATTCTTTACATTCCAGAAAGCGTCTGTGTAGTAGTTGCAAAAACTCTCTAATATAACGATCTAGCACTAGGCTTTATACCACGAACATGACTGTCAGCAGGTACGATTGTATCAAACTCTGGATCCCTTCAACGCCATAATTAACCAGCAATTCTGGGGGCCATGCAGTTTCATAAGAAAATGCTAAAGTAACAGATTTGTGATAACAGTTAAAAGCTCTATACTGTAATCCTTCGATCTGATTGCGCAGAAACTCACATGTGAATCAGAACATATTCAGGGACGAGTGAAAGAAAGTTAACTAAGAATACAATATGCAAATGAGCCATCATTTTCTTACGCAAGCCCATAACATCCTGAACAGATCTTGGGTAATTTTTCTGCCTAACTTGATTTTTACATTCAACTTTCAAACTCGTCTTGCTCATCTATGCGTAAACTATTCATATTATATTCGGTATCAGAATGAAGTAGAACAACTGAATTTCATAATGGTGTAGATGAAAGACCACAAACTGTTTGTATTTGAAAATGTTCAGATATTTACCTAAATTTGAAACGGGTTTTAATGGTTCAGTGGGTTCGAGTGTTGGCATAGGTTTGTTGGCAAAGTAATTCAGGCGGGGCTTTTGCATTAATAAGTTATGTTTTTAAGTATTTATGTATTATTGCAATTTCAAAATGTTTTCTTTTATCCTCGCTATTTCAGGAGTTTTCATAAGAATAATATATTGCGGATTGA
The DNA here is from genome assembly GCF_037042905.1 of Lytechinus pictus. Lineage (NCBI taxonomy): Eukaryota > Metazoa > Echinodermata > Echinoidea > Temnopleuroida > Toxopneustidae > Lytechinus > Lytechinus pictus. The sequence goes on along the minus strand of NC_087260.1, from coordinate 2,675,133 downwards.
GGATCTTTGTTTTATCAACCTGATAAAGCTGCTGAAACTGTAAGTAAACTTTTTACGCACAAAGACGTTTCATATAAATAAAGAATAAATATCCAGAAATGGTCATGCATTGTAGACCTATATACTGGAAAATCAAGACAGAGAAACATCGGTATCTGTGGATAGGGGTGAAGTGGGAATGACCTCCCCATATCATGGTGGCGATTTTTTTAGCCTCGTGCTAATAAACCGTGAATGCTTGAACTCAAGCAACCAGATTACCGACGGCTTAAGGTCCTCTCCGAGGAACCTGGTAATGAGGATAAATCCGTTACCAGAGGGCACTAGCTCACCAAGTGGGAATCGAGCCCGGGTCACCGTAATTCGAAACCCCCGCTCTGCCGACTGAGCTATCTCGCCTTCATTATATTAAAAAGGTTTAGTAAAAATTACTTTGAAATAAATTTTAAGAAGATTTTAGCCCTCAAATGACTGGGGGGGGGGGGCATGATGCCCCCATCAACGCTTTGCGCGATATTTTCGAAACGCAAAAAGATAGCGACATACAGGTATAGCATTGCGACGCCACATGACTTTTTACGAGACCATGTCATGCCGAAAATGACTCATTTTTATACTTTGTGTACAAAGAGTATGGGAGATGAAATTCATAAAAGTGAAATTATTTTTCGTTGTAATTAGTCTGCTTAATTAATTTAGGATTTAATTTAGTTATATATTTGGTCTATTATAATTTACATTAAGAAAATAATGAAAAGCAAAAGATAAAAAAACAAATATATATATTTTAAAAAAAAACAAAGAAATACATAAGGAAAAAATTGGCTTTTGCATTTTTTCTTTGTAGAAACCTTTAAATTAGATTACAAAGATTACATATGGAAAAAGGAGAAAATTTGAAGTGGAATTGGTTGTTAAATATGCAAATAATGTTTTTCACGAATAAATTTTGCATGTTTTATTTATAATAAAAAACTATTATTTTTAGATTTAAGAAATACTTGCTTGGAGTTTATGTGGCAAAGAATGTGTGTGCCGAATTTCGACACAATCGCGCAAACGGCGGCCGAGATCAGAAGGGGGCATCATGCCCGCAGTCCTCAATACATATCAAATAGCCCAGTCCTTTAAACGTTAAGCCAGGTCAAGTAAGGCAGAAGCCCAACACAAAGATATTCAATATAGGTTTCCATGGTGAAGAAGAGAGAGTGTATTAGTTTAACCATGGAGGTAGAAATGGTCTTACGGTACACTATGTATCTTTCGTGGACATGTGTTGGTCCTTGAAAGGACCACTCTAACTCGACGTTTCGACAAGTGTGTTCTTGTCGTCTCGACAAACTTCTCGTTTCGACACACGTTTTGACGAGTCTGTTGTCGTCTTACGACACTTACGACAAGAACACACCTGTTGGAACGTCGAGTTTTGTTGGTCCTTTGCAAAACCAACACATACCCACGAAAGAATTTATGATGTATACGGTGAAACTACTACCCCCAATGTAGTATTGGCTTGGAATAAAAGTAAGTCATTTGTGAAGAGATACGTGTTTAAAATGCAAACTCAAATTTAAAGTGTAAGGGGAGGGGGGGGGGGTTGCGATAATAACTGAACAATGGAATTATACTTATGGTAATAATTATTGAAATAGTGATAATACAATTTGTGGGGTTGATCATAGTGATTTGAAAAACGGAAAATAATCGTGAGGGTTGGAATGTTCAAAATAAATGTATTTCAGGGGCGTTTATTATAACCGTGCTGACGACAGTGACATAGGTCATTAATTTATTGTGGAATAAAGGGTTTTTGATAATTATTTTATTACTTTCCATTTTCCCTTATTGTCAACAGAGATATGTCTAACAATATCATCAATTCCCTGTCGAATGATACCTTTACAGGATTGAACAATCTACTTACATTGTAAGTACTTACATTATTTATTTTAGTGAGAATAATAATAATTACGATAGTAACGTTTTATTTGCCCAGCGTAGCCACTCCAGTTAGGAAACTGCTCTACCTGGGGCCCGTTGCATAAAACTTTTTACCTGAGAAGACTCAGGTTGTTTTTACCGGAGTTTTTGCCCTGTGTTAAAGTCAATGGCAGAAATCAGACTAACCTTAGTTTTCAGTTTTTACCAGAGTTTTCTCAGGTAAAAAAAATTATGCAACGGGCCCCTGGTCTTTCATTGCTTTATCACAAAACACTAATCATAATGAAAACAGGACCTCGTTCAGTACAAAACAGGGAAATTAACCGTTTAAAGAGAAATTCCAGTAGTTGCAGTAAACACTGATTTCATGAGAAAGTCTGTAAAACAAGGCTTAATTGTTAGTATATCATCGAGGATCTAGATCTGGTACAGTTACATAAACTGAACTTTGTGAAATCTTGAAATCTACGCTGAAAAATGTTCAGACTGAATATCCCCAACACAGATAAGCACACGTTGGACAGTGTATAATTATTGCTTTGAATGTCGGGCCCGACGCTCTAGCCGAATCCTGTGCTTATTTGCTAATTTCTCAGCAATTACGCAATTTCTTCCAAAATCCTTTGGCACGTACGTTTTATTTATACAAACAGACACTTTGGTGGTCATTTCATTGGATTCTGTACGAACTCATTTTGAAATCATTACCAAAACTAGCATTTACCTTTAAGTTCACAGTAGCCCTACTTGAAGACAGCTTACCTACATGTTTTTTCACAACCGATGAACATTATTCGTTTCAATTATTATTATATAGTAACAATTTACATAGGTTTTTATGCTCAAACTAGAAATTCTATAGACAGTTGAGTGATTACTAAAAACGGGTTTGCTAGATACTGTTCATTCCGTTCTTTTAGACGGTATTATAAAGTAAAATAGAAAGCGATACTTTTGCCTTAAAAATTATTCTCGACACTTTACTTCCCTCCATGATGGCTCAAGTGATGTAATGGTATTTCGAAGAAAAACGGTCGAATGACGTAGCCTTGTGGAACTCCTTTACCTACAAGTACGTTCTCAAAGAAAACATCGAAAGTGTCGCAGAGCCAAATTTACCTGTCCTCCGCTGCGAACTAGAAATGTTTTATATAAGTACTTTTACTCCGGAAATATAGAAGATATAATTCTTTAGAAGTTAAACTATGAATCAGTCCATTAATTTTGTGGCGGACTGTTCCATGAACAGCGGCAGTTTTAGATCCTTTTATGATTTTCATTTTGTCTTATTATTTCTATGCGTGTTCTAAACTTTTCTCTCTCTCTTTAACGCAGAGATTTATCTGAAAATTATTTAAGATCAGTGCCTGATGGTGTCTTCAGAGGTTTGACAAGTCTGACTGAAATGTGAGCACAATTACAGTAGTCATATAAGCCATTCTTTTCATAGTATATAGCCAATTGATAATAGCTCATTTAATGATTTATCATATTATGGTGGGTTAGTACAAACTGTATGACTTACAGCTTGCTAAAATAGCATAACTCCATTGTAAGGGTTTTTTATTTTATTATTTTTCATTATTTGACATGAAGGAGCAAACAATGTGCATTCGTGGTAGAACATTAGTTGAACATTGTCCTCTTAATTTGCGGAGAACTGGAGGGTTATTATTTATACTATGTTTTATTAATTCATTATTCTTTTAAACAGAGACATATCGTACAATTCCATCAGTTCCCTGTCGAATGAAACCTTTACTGGATTGAACGATCTACGTACATTGTAAGTGTCGACATTTTTTACAGGCTATCTATTTATTTCAAGATGTTAAAAGAGCTTTAACCCGATAGAAAAATTTTATTTGATCTATATTTCATTTTTTATTTGATGAATATTCTACGTGTATATGTAACTTCTGTTGTAAATTTACACACAACGTGTCTCGAAAGAAATTGTTAACACGAAAAGGAATATGAAGAATAAGGTACCTTTGAATGAGGAAAAATACAAGCTATCACCCTGGAAGATTGCAGGCTTGCTCGATCCAACCGACAGTCTTAATGATTTATTTAACCACTCCTGCAAAGAAAGGTGACAGCTAGGGTATTTTCCCACAAAGGCTCTGGACAATCATTTTTTAAATCACATAATGCATTAAAGATCAAAACATCAGTCATGCCAGTTAGTATAATGGGAAATGTGAGTGACTTATGCTATAATACGTGTATCGATCAGATTATCAGCTCCTTTTCTGATAATAACATCCCGAGGAACACCTCCTGAAAAACGAGGAAAACTTCCATATACATGTACCTGTAGTCAGAAAGCCAAAGACGTGCTACAGTCTCACACGCGAAGCCGACTCCAAAACGACAGATGGTATGCCTTCGACATAATATAGTTTTTATATCGGTCCAGAGTCAGTTTCGTTTTGTATAACTGTCTGTCTCTAATTAGATGACTCAATTATAAAAAATCACTTTCTTATGATTCCATTACGTGTTCTCTCCTTTTTTCGCAGAGATTTATCTGGCAACTATATAAGATCATTGACTGATGGCATCTTCACATTTTTGACAAGTCTGACAAAACTGTGAGTATTGTCATAAGATCTTATTTCCATATGGTATTCAAGAGATCATAATCAAGAACCATCCGTTACGATTTAACCCTTTATACCCCATGCTATTTTGGAATTGCATAGCCCGGGGGGAGGTGGTAGTGTGGCACACTCCCATCCCTCAACCCGTCGAATCTCGTCCGTTTATTGTCCGATCGCGACGAGAATCGACACGCACGTCACCCGCGACGTAATTTGCTAATTGGATAGTTCATTGTATTCAGATTTTTCAATATTTAATCTTTATCAGAATTCGGTTGGTCATCATATACTCACGCTAAAAATACTACATTTTCATTTGGACAGACGTTTAAGGATGTTTTTTTAAAACAAAAGTACATTAAGAAAGGCTGCATCAAAATTCTTTAAGATTTGTTTCATTGTTTTCTTTAATTTGTGATTTTTAGTTATGTTTCATAGTTTCGAAGGAAATCGTCGGTGACAATGATACGAAAAATGAAATCAATTGCTTTTAATCAGAAAAAAATTAGAATTAGGATACATGAATGAATTTTGAGCTTAGTGTTGATAATGCTCTATATACGGCATAACTAAATAAATTAATGGAACATTTTGAAATTAATTTGCAGATATTTTGAGCGTAAATATCTGAGGAATTAAGGGATCTATAATTTGAATACGTTGCTATCGGTGAATGTAAAAAACGCTATAAATCATTTTATATTTATTTATATTTATTTTGTTTTATTTATTTTATACTGCAGGGTAGGCCTGTTCAGTTCTTAAAACTGCTTTACAAAGGCGCCCTGCAGTTTAAAATACATGTCAAGATAACTATGAACAACAACAACAAACAACATCAAAAATACCAAATACAAAATATCTAACATCAGAAACAATTAACACCAAAATATAGAGTGGGAAGTGACAATTTAAACATACATAGCATTGTAAATCAATGGAATATCATTTCGCTCTTTATCAATTCGTATGAAAGGCTTTGCATATTTTTTTAAAAACTAACAAGGAGGTACAAACTTGTATAGATACAGGATATGATCCTGGTATGTGTTTCATAAAGTTACGAGCGACTCTACGAACGACTTTATGATCCTTTATTAAGGTAAATAACAATCCTACATACAAGATTTGCATCGGTGGTTATTTTGTTTGTAAAATCGTTTGTAACTTACGATCACATTTGTCAAAATTACATTCTTAAAATAGTTGGGCAAAAAATGCCCAACTATTAACAAACCCTGGGAAACATACTGTTGGTTAAAATCTGCCCAAATTTGGTAATAAAAACTAATAACTGGGTAATAGATTTGCTCAATTTGATAATTGCCCAGAATATATATATATATTTTTTTTTTAGCAACATACATTTGCCAACACAATGGACAGTATGTTGCCCAACATTTTGTGTACATTTTGATCCAATTATCGCTTATTCCCAACTGCTTTGATTTGTAATTCTTATTTTCTTAGAAATCAATGTACTTGTACGTATAAGAGGCAGCTAGTTGACCGGTAACTAGCACAGTCCATTTTATATATTCCACCATGGTGGTTTCTTTCTACCTCCATACTCCCACAATCGTTTTTCTCCTCTTTTTTTCTTGTGAAATGACATGCGATTTACTTTCCTTTCTCACTCCACAGAGATTTATCAAGAAATGTGATCGATCGGTTATCGAGTAATTTATTCGCTGGACCGACAGGTCTGCTGGATATGTAAGTTTAATCCTTTGATGATGACCTTTAAAAACTCATAGGCCTACTACTACTAGTACTACTACTACTACTCAGGGGCGTCGATCCATTTTTCAGATTGGGGGGGGGGAAATCATGAATCAACGTTCCAAAGGCACTTGATCACATAAAACAAACAAACTCACCCACCCCCCCCCACACACACACACACACATAGACCTATATATAGACCTATAGACCTATATATATATATATATATATATATATATATATATATATATGTGTGTATATATGAGAAAGAGACACATATCTCACCAACACAACAAATTAATGCGAGCGCGAAGCGCGAGCTGAATTTTTTTAGTATACTGACCTGAAAACAGAAAAAAGGTTCCTGTTTAGGACTGTTTGAAGTAACTCATGATGAGGATACATATCTTACTACACAGATAATGTGAGTGTCAAGAGTGAGCTGAAATTTCTTTATATTCTGACCTGAAAGCTTGATATTTCAAGCATTTTTGGTACCAATGATTAAGATGGGTATCTACAACAATAGATGCGAGCGCGAAGCGCAAGCTGAAAATTTTGATATTTCGATCTGAAAAAATTGAAAGTTTAATGGACGTTTTTAATAAAGAACAAGATATATATGTCAAGCAAAAGATTATTGCAAATCGAAGCAGGAGTTCTTTTGAGGTTTAAAACTGAATAGGGGAATTCTATTCACCTATTTAATCATGAAAAGTATGGGTTTTTGCTACAGAAATGCTGCGAGCGCGAAGCGCGAGCTGAAAATTTTCATATTCCAATCTGAAAAGCGGACATTTTGAGCACGATTTTAAATAAAGAACGAATTGTGTATTTCAATCTCGCTTGCTGATTTCTGTGTAACATTACAATCTCATTTTAGTTTTGCAAATGTGGAATTATGGGGGGGGGGGGCAAAACGATATGTTTGCCCCCCAATATTTTCATTGGTGGGGCGATCGCCCCCCTGCCCCCCAAGGATCGACGCCTCTGCTTCTACTTGATAGCTTTCGTTTTCTTTGACGAGCCATGTGAACGTACGAGATTAAGGAATTTTTGGAGCGCTGCACATGCGCGAACTAATCTGTGACGAGCCTTCTCGTTCACTGCCCAAATCTGTGACCCGTATTTGAGGGTTTTGACGTTCGGTGTCATAGTGCTCGAACGAGCGCTAGTTCGTACATGATGACGTCATCCTATTAGCAAAAATGAATGAAGCTGCATCAACATTCGAGTTTCGTTGATTCAGCAGGGCTGGTAAACTGCAAATTACTGCTTGTTACCAGCTTTTCCATTACATTTAGTGTGTCCTGTTTTTAGACACTACATATCCGATAGGTAATTGATGTTCTATTTCCAAACAACTGTGTTTTTTATCGGCTTTTTGCGCAAGAGTGCAAATGTTGCACCCACAGTCGCCCCACTGGTTCGTAGCGTGATGCTACGCCTAATTCTGCGGGCGAGCATCGGCCCACGGCCCGCTCGCTATCACGCTGGTATATGCTGTGGCCTGGTACGGGTATGTCGACTTAAATCGAAACTGTTTTCATCAATGTACGAACGTGATACTGAACGAGCGGTGTCACCACTTCCGGTGAACTAGGACTACGTTGCAGTCGCAGACAATCGAAAGCTCCTTACTACTACTAATACTCCTCTACTATGCTACTACTACTCCTCTACTAGTACTACTGCTACTACTACTACTCCTCTACTAGTACTACTGCTACTGCTACTACTACTACTACTACTACTACTACTACTACTACTACTACTACTCTACTACTACTACTACTACTACTACTACTCCTCTACGACTACAACAACTACTACTACTACTACTACTACTACTACTACTACTACTACTACTACTACTACTACTACTTCTAACTACTACTGCTACTACTACTACTACTGCCGCTGCTGCTGCTACTACTAAAACTCTACTACTACTACTACTACTACTACTACTACTACTACTACTACTACTACTACTACTACTATACTACTACTACGGTTCTATGACATATTCTTCGGATGACAACTCCTGTACCTGACAACTCCATAGGTGGACAGCTCCCCCGGAGGGTAACTTGCCAGGAGGACTGCTAACCTGGAGGACAACTCCTCAGCAATATATCTCCCCCGGAGGACGTGTCCCCGTGAGGACAAGTCCCCTGGAGAAAATCTCCGCCGGAGGACAAGTTCCCCGATGGACAACTCTGTACCAGGATAGCCCTTGAGGAAAACTCCCCTGAGGGCATCTCCGCTCATATATATTGACATTAATATAGAATATTCTGAGCAATTTTTGTGATCATGGACAAGATAAAATAAGACAACTAATGCGAGCACGAAGCGCGAGCTGAACATTTTTATATACTGATCATAAAAGGAACCTGTTAATGACGGTTTTCAGTGACTCACGAAAATCATCTCAACAATGAAATGGAAGGAGTGCCAAGCGAAGAGCGTAGAAAACTATTTTTATTCCGTCCTGAAAAATTGTCATTTTAAGCACTTTTTGTAATCATGAAGAAAATAGGTAACTTAACAATTAATGCAAGCACGAAGCGTGAGCTGGAAATTTTTATTTTCTGACTTGAAAACTGGATATTCTAAGCACTTATTGTATAGGCACGACTGGGATAGGTATCTAACTATAACGATTGATGCGAGCGTGGAGCGCGAGCTGAACATTTTCCCCCGAATTTTAACTTTACATTCTAAGCACTTAAGACTGGGATAGGTATCTAACTAACGATGCGAGCACGAAACGCAAGCTGATCTTTATTTTCCCATTTGAAAATGCGCCAATTGGCTACTTTGGCATGTTAAGAGTTATTAAGCAGAAAGACAAGACAGATGTGTGCTTTTATACAGAAGTTTATCAATAATGATACTTTGGTATTTATCTTGCTTTTCAGAAATTTAGAGTTCAACAGGATCGCTGTTATACCAGCACATGTTTTCACAGGTCTTTATATGAGAACAATGTAAGTGAAATTATTACATGAAATGTTATTTAGGTATTTTGATATTCATTTTGTTTACTTGATATGTGTGTGTGTAATTTGACTTAATATAGTCTGTCATTTGAATAAGACTTATTTCACATATTTGGGATAAGTTATCGAGTCATTTGACCGAGAAAAGTTTGTATGTAGGTCTGGGGGGAGGGGGTGGGTGAGATTGGAATAATAGATGATAGTTGAGTGTAATTGAATTCAATTGATCATTTGTCAAAGCTTCAGACAAGCATGATAATCTTTGAAGGAAAACACTCTGTAATGTTAATGTCCTCGCTTTTTTATCCACGTTAGACACCTAAGTCTTGCAGGAATCAACGAACTGGAGCCAGGATGTTTTCAAGGTGTAAAGGGTGTAGAGAACATGTAAGAAAACTAATTGAAAATTTTGAAGGAAATTTTAGGGCGGTATAAATTCCCGTTGCCCGGTTAAAATGGGAAAGGTTTTTACTACACGATATATGGTGACGCTATCTGCCGGCGGATCGTGTTCCAACTCCGGCGGATTCAGAACCAATATCTCTTCGGCAGATATCGTTCTTGCTATCGTTTCTCGATATGCATGCACACCTGCACACGGTACTAATTTCCTTCAAAATTATATAGGACCTACCATTTTTATTCATATATTTTAATAATAAAATCAAATCGCGGCAACCCGGCAGATATGGTTCAGACGGTAAAGAAGGGTACCAGCCGGCGGGTACCGTATCCACCGGTGGAACCACATCTGCTGTTTCACCGGCAACAACGCATTCTGTGAAATAACGGCTGGGAGGTTTGTTGCACCCACAAATGTGATAATTTTTGATCGCCCACAAATGTAATAATGACTTTTTGGCAAATCCGTTCTAAACTAAAATCCTATAGTAATGCGTTCATATAGCACAAAAGTGCAAAGTCTTTTTTCCAGACCCGGTTAATTCAAAAATTATAATATAGTCCAAAGTCTTTTTTCCAGACCCAGTTGTTTCAAAAATCATAATATAAGTCCAAAGTCTTTTTTTCCAGATCCGGTTATTTCAAAAATTATAATATAAGTCCAAACTAAGATACGATAATGATATTCCAGTAAAAAAAAAAAGAATCGAGCTTTGTCTTTTCTCCAGACCCAGTTAATTAAAACTGGTGGAATTAATGTATTCGTTGTTGTTTTAACTTATACGGCGCGTATTGTGAATATTTGCGCTAAGAGTAAATTGAGAATCAAGCGTGGTCTTTTCTCCAGACCCGGTTACTTAAAACTAAAAACTAAAACCCTTTACCCACAAATGTAATAATTTCACCCACAAATGTGATAATGACTTTACCCACAAATGTTATAATTTTGGGCGAATCTGTTCTAAACTAAAACCCTATAGTAATGCGTTCATATAGCCCAAAGTCAGTCTTTTTTCTCCCGACCCGATTATATAAAACATTTAAACAATCTTCCAAATAAAGATCCAAAAATTAATTCTTCTTAATGTTGAATAACATAGAAGTTTAGCGTAGTCTTTCCTCCAGACCCAGATATTTCAAATAGCAAATAAAAAATAATAAAAAAAATAAAATAAAAAAAAAGACCCCACGATCTTATAAATGTTGGACAAAATGTAAATATAGTATAGTCTTTCCTCCAGATGAAGATAAAGACACGCATTGAGACAGAGGAAAATAGAAAGAATATACCAATCCCTTCCCGATACTCAGAAAATGTAGGTTAATACGGTTTCGTAAATGACCAGCTCAAATGTCTGATACGGGTAATAATTTACATTATCACCCGTATCAGACATCTGCTCCAAATATCTGATTTGGATGATAATAAAAATATTGACTGGCTCTCCTTTGGGGAACGTCAAATATACGTCATAATAAAGACAACATTGGATCCGGGCGCTGGATATGCGTCACAGACTCCCGGCAGGGACGCGACCTCATAATGGCAGCAGCGTAACAGGGGTCGGTGGCCAGGGGGGCAAGAGCAAAAGATTTCCCGGTCATGTCATGGTATGAACAGGCGTAATGGTGTAATGAGGCGACTGTTTTGAGAAGGCCATATATTGCATATCGGGCAGATTTTTTTTTTTTTTAAAGTTGCGAGCGAGCGAAGCGAGCGAGCAAAAATTTTGACCTTTTTAATACAAAAATCAAATTTTGTGATAGATCTTGACATGATATCCAGAGAATAATATATTTCACTCTTCTCTCTTTCCATTTCCTCCAAAAACGAGGGGCGCAGTATAGCACATGTGCTAAAAAGTTTCGTAATATAAGTCCCTAGCGAGCGAAGCGAGCGAGAAAAAAAATCACCTTTTCATGAGAATCTAACATTAAGATATTTTTTGACATTATATTCAGTAAATAAAATCATATTCTACACTTTTCCTTTGCTTTTCTTTCCTCCTTTTTTGTTCTTGTTTGTAGAACTTTTTGGGGCCATGGCCCAACCCTTCCATACTTATATACGGCAGTGCTGTGCGGTTGAGGTCCGAGGCGGAGCCCCCGGAACTTCTTAATATCAAAGCCACTTAAACCTTGCAGATTGCCGCTATTTTAATCAAATCGCGGTTATATACAGAATATAGCTTTTGCACAACACATTTATTCAACCCTGTTGCGTAATTTTGAGGAGGCAAAACATAGTAATGTGGGAAAATTTGTAAAAAGTCGCCAGCGTGCAAAGCGAGCTGGAAAAAAAATTGCCTATCGAAATTAAATTCTAATAATGTGATAGATTTTTCCACTATATTCATCAAATAAAACATTTCATTGTTTCCAATCATTTCATTATACGCTGTCTCCTAAAATTTATTTTTATTTCCTCTTGGGTGTGGAACAAAGACCCCCCCCCCGCGCCTGTACGCCAGTGATTGAACGTGATTAAACGGGCCGGGGGTGTTATAGAGCCATTTGAAGGTTATAGATGAAGAGCCCCTACTGCGTGGGGTCAGGGACAAAGCCCCGGTAGCTTATTTGCATAAAATTTAGCAAGTTTCTAGCACAATGTTGTCTGCAGTCCATCTATCTTCCCGCTCTTTATTTTCAATCCTCGGCAGCCTGGTCGTGTTATTATTTTTTTTTCTTGTCCCTTTTCTTTGTTTTCCAATTTAGCTTTTGACTAATTCCATTCTTCCTTCGTTTCCCGCTATTGTTTGCCATTTTGTCATCTTTTAATCTATTTCCCATCATGCTATTGTATTACATATGTTGCCCGCCTCGACCCTTTAAATGAAGAGAAAAGACAGACACTTGTTATTTCTTGGTAAAAGTAACAGTAGAATGCCCTTCTCACAAAGTGTGGTCAAGCTCCTGCAGTATCTGGACTCTTCGATTATGTTACAGGGGTAACCATCATTACCAATAGAGGGACTGCCAGGTGTGCTAATTAAAGGCCTGCTCGTACATTTGTGTACTTTGTGGGCCTGCCCACACTCTCCCCCCGAAAAAATAAGCTGGCCGGTTCATTTTCATGGTACCTTATCATCAACTTACAATACAATGTACGATAACGGTTTCAATACAACAGTTCAAACAAAAATATGCATGTATTCAAATAAACGCTTGCACACCTAGAGTAGTCATCTGGTATCAAAAGAATGAGAGAACTCATTTCTGTGGCAGAGTCAAAAGGAAAAAAAAAATTCACTTCCTCATGGAATTATTCCATTTCAGAGGTTTGGAAGAAGAAAAGTGGCCTTCCTTTCTTATCCAAGCAACTTTTACAGTTGTTTCAAGTAATAATTTTTCCGTCGCAGTATCTGCGCACTCTCCGTAATTACCCTGAAAGTCACCCATGCTACCCTAACATTACCTTTTAGCAGGACTTTTCACTATCGGTACAATCCAGCACAAAAGATAACCAGAGGACTCTCTAGAACATGCAAAATGTCCAAAAGGTTTTTCTAAACATCCAAGAACTCGTGATCTTAAAAAAAAACATAAAATTAACTTATTTTAAATTAGAATATCTGCCGCAGTCTCTTTCCAAGATGTCATATTCATGATTTTGGTGTCCGAGCTAGACATACGGTCCAGTGTTCGTATAGGTCAATTGTTCAAATGTTTAAATTAGTTCTGACTAAATGTCGGCTGTGGGGTGGGGGTCCTTGTCATCCATGGCTGCCATTGCTGGAATTGTCCCGCGTCCCACGCAGGCCTGGAGATAAACAAAGGCATTTCATGAGGTATACGAACCTGCTGCTGTCCTCTCGGTAGGCCAGCATCCCATGACCAGGGGTCTGCTTGATGCATCATCCTCTGGTGTGGTTGTGTCTGCGGGTAGTACAGCCCTGGCTGTCCATTCATCCTCGGGAGGTCAGTTTGCACCATGTTGACATTGGGGTCCCGTCGCCATTGCTGAGGCTCACCAAGCTGAGTATAGGTCAGAACCGGCGGAGGCTGTCTCCTGCGTGGTGGGTTCCGACGATCCTGCTGCGGGGGGCAACAGTCTCCTGAGTCGTAGAGGTCAGCATCCTGTGAAGAAAAGAAAGTGGGAGGTGGTGGTGGTGGTAGGAAAGGTGGCATTGGGACAGGTGGGATTGGGGCAGGGGGAGGTGGAGGTATGTTAGCAGGATGAGGTAAGGGTGCTTGAGGTGTGCCTTGCTGGTTATCATCAGCAATCCTGCTGTCTGGTGTTGGCTGCAATGGATACCTTGGCTCAAGTCGAGATGGGGGCTGAGGTGGAGGTGGCGAAGCTGGTGGTGATGCAATGTGTGGATGAACAGGAATAAGCGTTACTTCTTCATCATCCGAGTCACCACTTTCGTCTCTCATCTCTGCTGGGGAGGCCTGTGGTAGTGCCCGAGGTATTCGTCTCTGCCTGTCTCCGCTTGGCTGATCCTGCTGAACTCGCAATCCCAAGTAATCACAGGGCAACAACATATTGCGATGGAGCACTCTAACTCTACCTTGACCGATCTCAGGACAGACTTCATATACAGGGATGTCTGGAGAAAGACGCCGTTTCACGATATGAACTTGCTTCTCCCAGTATGACCGCAATTTTGAGGGCCCTTGCTGTGGTACCATATTTCTCACCAGTACCCTATCACCTTGCTCTAAGGGGAGTGGATGTAGTCCCTTGTCTCTGGTTTTCTTTGTAACTTCTGCCTTGGCCTGCGATGTATGCTTTGCCAGGTCATAGGCTTCCCTCATGGCTGTTTTCCATCTCTGAGCATATGTCTTTTGGTCTCCAGTTGTGGAGTGTTCTTCATTCAGTCCGAATGCTAAATCGATTGGTAGCCTTGGTGTACGACCAAACATCAGGAAGGCTGGGGCATAGCCAGTCGCCTCGTTTCGAGTAGAATTGTAGGCGTGGACTACTTTAAGTAGGTGCTCCTTCCAGTTTGACTTTTGCTCCACGGTAAGCGTCCTCAACATCGAAAGGAGTGTCCTGTTGAAACGCTCAGCTTTTCCATTCCCTTGGGGGTGATAGGGAGTTGTCCTTGAATTCTGCACCCCTGATAGCTGCTGCAGCCGGTGGAATAACCTATTCTCAAACTCGCCTCCTTGATCATGGAGTATCCGGCGGGGAAAACCGAATCTAAGTACAAAATCATTAAAGATTCTGTCAGCTGCAGTTTGGCCAGACTTATTCCTCGTGGGATATGCTTGAGCATACCTTGTAAAATGATCAACCACAACAAGTATATACTCATAACCACCTTTACTGGTTTCCAGGTGTACAAAGTCTATGGAGATGAGCTCTAGGGGCTCAGATGTCACGATTGGTACCATTGGAACTCTAATCTGTCGGTTAGGTTTACGCTGGATGAGACAGCTACATTCATGATGGATGAAGTGTTCCACATCTTTCTGCATGTTTGGCCAGTAGAACCTTTGCCTTGCTAAATCGAGTACTCGATCTACACCAAGATGACCCATGTTTACATGCAGATCCTTGAGCACTCGCATCCGGTAGCATGGAGGTAGGACGATTTGTCTTCTAGTTGGTGTTCTACGATGGAGGATGCCATCTTGCCCTAACTCCAGTTTCTTCAACTCTCGCAAGAGGGCTCTCTCTTCACTAGAAGCAGACCTCCAACATGTGGGGGTTGGAGAGTTGTCCTGTTCTTTCAGTTTGATGATCTTTCCAAGCACACGGTCATCATGCTGAGCCTTGGCGAGTTCTTCCTTGGATACTTCTTGGATTGGGGATGAGCTATCGTCCAAACCCTCAGCCATGGCAATATCCGCTGTAAGGCTGGCTACTAGTGGAAGGGTTTCCTGAGCTTCATGCACTTGTGTCACTGCTACACATATACTGGAAGCTGGCGATTGTTCTGTGCATTCGTCGATGTATGTCTCTATGTTCAGAGGCATCCTTGACAGCGTATCTGCATCAGCGTTGGCACGGCCTGGGCGGTATTTCACTGTGAAGTTGAATTCAGCAAGCTCTGATACCCATCTTTGCCCAGTTGCATTCAACTTTGCGGTAGACATCATGTAGGTCAGCGGATTGTTATCTGTGTAGACAAGGAAAGAGGGAGCATAGAATAGGTAGTCGCGGAACTTGTCACATACTGACCACTTCAGGGCTAGAAATTCCAATTTGCCAGAGTGCAAATTATAATTCCGCTCTGCCGGTGTAAGGGTGCGGGATGCATAGGCGATCACCCGTAACTTTCCATCTTTACGCTGGTACAAGACTGCTCCAAGACCTTCCTGTGACGCATCTGTGTGTAACACGAATGGCTGTGAGAAATCTGGAAAAGCCATAACGGGTGGTTGGACCAAATGATCGATTAGCATCTCCACTCTCTCTTGGTGAAGTTGTGTCCATGTTACAGGAGTGCGGGAAGAAGCCTGGTGGTGTTTCTTAGATGCCTGTTTGTTAGATTTCTGCTTCTTCTTGGTTCCTCCTGAGCTGACGTCTGTTGTTAACAGGTTGTACATGGGTTTTGCCATCTTTGAGAAATCTGGTATATACCGACGGTAATAGCCGAGTAGACCCATGATTTTCCTCACGTCTCCAACTGTGGCTGGTTTCTTTTCCTTCAAAGCCAGTACTGCAGTTATGTCGGCCGGGTTTGGTCGATGGCCCTCAGCTGAAACAAGGCGTCCCAGGTAGTTAACCTCTTCCTGGAAAAGATGACATTTGGCAGGCCGTAGCTTCATTCCATGTTTTTGCACTGTCTGAAGGATTGTTCTGAGACGAGAAACATGTTCCTCAAACGTCTTACTGTAGACAAGAATGTCATCCAGGTATGTGACACATATTTCGTTGTTGAGACCCTCTAGACAAGATTCCATGCATCTTTGGAAAGCAGCCGGAGCATTTTTCAAGCCGAAAGGAATCCTCACCCACTCGTACAATCCCCAAGGTGTGATGAAGGCAGTGAGGGGACGGCTGGCCTCATCCATAAAACCTTGGTGGTAGGCTTTACCCTGGTCCAGCGTTGAAAACCACCGATTGCCATCTAAAGTGTCCAATGTGTCTTGGATTCGGGGTATTGGCTGGCGATCGGCCATGGTCCTCTGATTAAGTTGGCGATAGTCCACACACAATCGCAAAGTCCCATCCTTCTTACGCACGCACACTATTGGAGATGAGTAAGCAGATTTTGACTTTGCAATCCAGCCTCGGCTAATCAGGTCTCGTAGATATTCACGCACTTCCTTCATCAGGGGTGGAGGGACCGCCATGTATGTCTTCTGGACCGGTGTATTGTCAGTCAGTGTAAGATGCATCTGTAATGATTGGATACACCCCATGTCTTGTTCATTCTTGACAAATGCAGCGCTTTCTTCCTTCAGCATCGCCTCCACTCCTGCTTTCTGGCCGTCATCCAGATGGGACAAGTCGACTGGTGGGGCCCATTTCTCAGTTAGCAGGCTGTCAGCAGATGTAACAGACACCTCGGCGACATGCGCCTTCATGGTTGGGTGTGGTCTGCCCTCCTGGAGCAACCCTGCTGGTAATACAGAGCGCAGTGCAGTTAGTTTCCCCAAGCATGAATACGATGGTAAGGTGATACTGCACTTCCTGTCGTTGGTGATTGGGGTGGATATCTTCATGCGTCTCCCAGCCTTGAGGTCGACAGGTGTTGACTCGATGCTCAACCCGTCGGGAAGGACATGAAGGGGGTCGGCTTCCAACAGGACAGTGGTTGAGTCGGTGAGGTTGAGGCGGACATTGCAGACAATCATTCGAGTCTGTCCAGGGTTGATTGTAATGGGATGTCTGCCCATCAGGACACTGCACATGTCCTCTCCTTCCTGGCCCTTCAGAATAGCAGTGAGCGCATTGATTTTCTGCCAATGAGATTTAGGGAGGATACGATTAAGGGATATCTTGGCATCATTCTTGGAGTCTTCCTTGATGAGTTCCTCGATAACATTGTAACCGATGATCGGGTGTCTCATTGCTTGATTGGTTACGAGGACAGGAACGGTGACGGCTGGTTTCTGTTCACGCCTTGGTATTCTCAACTGCAGCTTCACCCATCCTTCATATGAGACGACTGTATCATTCACTGCAGCCACCTGCAAAGTCTCCTCTCCATCTAGAATTGCTGAAATGGGTAGGACTTGGGTTTTGGGTATGTACTGTCGCAGCCAATCTAAGGAAATTATTGAGACTTGTGCTCCTGTGTCCCACAAGACTTCAACATGCGTATCATTCAGCACCAAAGATACAAGGCATTGTTTTCCAATAAGTTTTATCATTCGCGTCCTCGTCTTGGGGTTTATTGTAGGTGTTGTCGAGTTGAGGGTAGGTCGGGACTTTGATGGATCTGAGGTTACTGGTTGTCCCTCCCAAGTAACCCTACCCCGTTTCCCTGCCTCCTCATGTTGCATCTCCTGGCATAATGTTCAGAGCTTCCACACCGGAAACAATGGCGGCAGCTCTCTCCTTGTCCTTGTTGCTGGCATGCCTCGCAGCCCCTCTCTCTCCTGCCAGATCTTGGTCCTCTCGGTTGAGCCATCAGAGCATTGAGCTCGGCCTTCACAATCTGTTGGATGCTGTTCGTCAGCTCTTTCAAGTTCAGTGCCTCTGTCTTACTCGTTTGCTTAGAGGTGGTCTCAGGCTTTGCCGGTTCTGCGATGGCAGCAGCAACTCGGGCTTGGCGAGGTTTCAGCTTTTGTTGACGCTCACTCTCATGTGCAACTGCAGTGGTCAACACCTCCAGAAGCTCCTCATCCGATACATCTTGTTGTAGAGTAGACCTGAGCTCATGCTGGATAACAGCATCCTGGAGACCGGTGGAGATTGCTCTCCACGCCATCTTGTGGACCTGCGTACTCCCATAGCAGATTGCTGCCCCCTTTTCCTCTGAGGCGAACAGTACCTTTTGTTTCAAGTCTAGGGTGCGGAGCACGAAGTCATGTGGCGATTCCTTTGGAACCTGCACAGCCGAGGATAACTCCTGGAAGAGTGCAGTAGCGTCCCTCTCTCTAAAATGGGATCGCAGGAGGCGTCGTAACAGTGGCAAGTCCAAATCACCTCGACCCTCCAAATAGCTCCGGAGCGAGAGCCCTGGATTCACAGCACGCACCACTGCTTCGGTGATCTCCTCAGCTGGAAATCCTTTTTTCAAGCCACTGTTAATCTGTCTTGCGAGGGAAACGAAAGAGAGTTTGTCCTTCTGGCTAGGCTCGCCAATCTGCCCCTGTATCCTAAACTCCTTTCTCCACGTGACTGGAGTATGTGGCAGCTGGTTGGTCATCTTGAGGATGGGGGATCTCTGTGACGTGTCGTCTGCCTCTTCAGCTGGCTGGTCTGACTTTGGCTGGGTGGGTGGTTCCCTTGGAAGCTTAGTGGTCCTGGCCTTTACCTCAACCACATTCTCATCTCCATCTCTGTCCCCCTTTCCCAGGATCTTGGTCAAACCCTGCAACACTGATTTGCCTCCGTCCTCTGAATCCTCCAGCTCATCCCCATCTAGGAAGCGTCTGATGACACGCTTCAGTCCTGCTCGCCCTTTCGACTTGGCTTTCCCCACGTCTTCCTCAGGTAGCTTGAGCTCCGCTGCCGCCTTTAGTAGCTGCTCCTCCGTGCTCGCTGACAATCTCTGCAGCACATCGTCGATCAGCTCCTCAAATCCTGCCATCATAGATAGCTCCGGAATCAGCCTTCTTGTCAAGCTGTCTCTGGAATTGGGTAGGGCCTCGTCTAGGGCTGTTCGGAGATGTTGGAGTTGGGTGGAGTCGCTAGGGAGAACTCGTACACCATCTCAGCATCATCATCCGGGCAGTGCCTCCAAAATGTTGCCCGCCTCGACCCTTTAAATGAAGAGAAAAGACAGACACTTGTTATTTCTTGGTAAAAGTAACAGTAGAATGCCCTTCTCACAAAGTGTGGTCAAGCTCCTGCAGTATCTGGACTCTTCGATTATGTTACAGGGGTAACCATCATTACCAATAGAGGGACTGCCAGGTGTGCTAATTAAAGGCCTGCTCGTACATTTGTGTACTTTGTGGGCCTGCCCACACATAGGCCTATATCGGAATGATTTGTTCTTTCTCAAATTTTCTTTTTTAGTATCTTTTCCCGCTTTCCTTCCTATTATTTCCATTTAAAGAGAAACATTTTTCTTCGTTTTATTTTCACTTTTCCCTTTCCCTTTCCTTTTCCTCCTTTCCTTTTCCCCTTTCCTTCCCTTTTCCCTTTCTTTCTTTCTCCCTCCCTTATTTCTTTTCCCCGTTTTTTTATTTTCCCGGTGAAATCCGCCAGGGGGGGGGGGGGGCAGCTTGCCCCCTGCCCCCCGCCTGTTACGCCACTGCATAATAGGGAAGTGCAGAGCCTGGTCGCTGGTATAAACATTACACAGTAGAACCATATTCTTGAAAGAAATCCCTCCATTTTCATGATTTTTGCTCTAGATGTCTGATTTGGATGATAATAAAAATATTGACTGGCTCTTCTTTCGGGGAACATCAAATATTGCCTCGGACCATTATGATTCTTTTGTGGGCAATATATTTGATGTTCCCCTCAAGGCCAGTCAATATTATATAATTATTAACCAAAAATTCAAATATGTGTGAAAAACGAAGACATTTTCATGTGGACAAAAATATATCATAGCAATGAATGTATGGTATTGTGGACAGTCGAAGCAATTAATATTTATTTTTATGCAAAACAAAATATTTTTTAATAAAAGCGTTTATCCTAACACAACACAAATAAACTTTGATATCGTTATTTTTTTAAACCAATAATATTGATTACGCGTTCAATACAAATGTGTTAAAATTTTGCAATTGTATCCCCAAAACAGAGAACTATATTTGAACAATATCACGTCAATACGTTCTGGAGTTTTTGAAGGACTCGTGGATTTGAAATACCTGTAAGTAGACTTAGAATGTTTACGTTTACTGTAAATTGGTGTGGAAAATCATGGTTTCCATTCATTGACCCCATTTTCCTGAAATGAAACATAAAGTTGGAAGTTTGACCAAATATAGAAAATATCCGACACGCAAGACGCGTAAATTTCTTGGAAAAGTGATATGGATGATGATAAATTACATTTTTTGAATTAGCTACACCTTTAGAACAGTGTTTCTATTTGGAATTCAATTAAGGGAGCCGACGGTGTCACGCTTTCACGTTTGTGTATAAAAGAAAATTATGCGTAATGCCTTAATTAAAAATGTGATAAAAGGGATCTCCTTGGACTTGCAGTGCACCTTAAGAATTATAATTGTTTAGATTTTCTATTACAGTATAAGGAAGCAAGCCGAGTATAAAGTTATTTACACATATTTACGCACATTTTATCCGCAAATTTCCGCGGAAAATGTCAGAAAACTTCGTTATCTTTTTCTTTTGTTTTGACAGACATCTTTTTGAAAACCAAATTTCCAATATTGATATCGAGGCGTTCGAAGATCTTTATTCACTCGAATTTCTGTAAGTATTACATCTCAACGCATTTTATTTCGAAACGACATTAATTAGAAACGAAATTTTCCGTCCTTTTGAAATTAACAATGGCTCCCAATATACCATTGTTTTCCACAAGACATTGTTGGATATTGTTTAGATAGAGAATTGGATGACGTATTATAAAAGCTAACATTCAGACAAGGGTAACATCCCTGATTGAAGCCAGTGTATCAGCTCTCTCTGTATCATAATTTCAAGCCAAGGTGGCCATTTTGAATTCCAAGATGGCAGCAGATAAAAAATGCTCTGAAATTCTAATTTTCGGGAAAGCTTGGCATCCAATATGAATGACTTTGCATCAATTTGAACCTTTTACATTGCTTAGACACTGAAATATAGGTCAATGTAGGTGGCCAATAGATGGTCAGTATGGCCATAATATAAGTTAATATTTATTAAACGATCTAACAAGGCGGTTATTCCAAATTGTCCCTTATTTCAACTTGAAATATAGTTTCCCATCGATAATTTCCCCCAAAGTGTGAATTTTCTGTAATCATTACAACCTGATAACTGGGTCAAAATACAATATTTGATGGCGGCCATTTTGAAATTCAAAATGGTGCATGAGGACGTGGGAAAATTGTACTATTTTTTTTCTTTTATTCACTACCCCTGAATTGACACAGGTAATCGTACAGGATTGTGTATTTCGACATAACATGATTATGATTTGCGATAATTTACTATTCATATAAAGTTAATGTGTCTACTACCATTCGAATCGCGCTACATAAAATTGATCGATAATTTCGAAATCATCGAACAATAATGGATGATTCAATTGTCAAAATCAATTTTGATTTCCCCCTTGCGTGGTATGTGGGCGAATAACCATTAACCAAATTAAGTGGGAAGTGTTGATCCGGGGGTTCTTTGCGGATTAAATTAAATAGGGTTTGTCTTCTTTTCTTTGCCCTGAAGCGATTTTTTTTTTACTGGGGGTGCTGATGTAAATTTGACCCAAAAATATTCACTCCTAAATGAAGGTCATTTTTGTCCCGAGAAATTTGACAAGAAGCAAAAAAAAAAAAAAAATGAATAAAGTTTCACTACGAAAAGAAGGTCACTTTTGTCCTGAGAAATTTGACAAGCAAAAAGAAAAAAAAGGAAGCAATTTCTGTACTAAATGCATGATTTTTTTTTATATTTCTCCACTTTTGTCACACCTTCCAGAATTCCCGGGGGTGCCTCCTATGTAAAATAATACACGCAGAACCCCCGAGGAAAATCTTGGGGGTGCTTCAGCACCCTCAGCACCCCAACTTCCCAGGGCCATGCTTGCAAATGGGATCATCATTAGTTCCATGTTTTCAATCGTTTATTCTTATTTCACAGTGACCTCACCCTTAATTCCATCAGAGAGTTCAAGAAGGGGATGTTCGATAGCCAAGTCAACCTAACTTGGGTGTAAGTAAATTTACCATAATACCCTCCTCAATATGCCCATGGTGACATATCTTTCTTGTACTTAAAGGGATGGTCCGGGCTGAAAATATTTATATCTAAATAAATATAGTAAAATTCACAAAGCAAAAATGCTGAAAATTTCGTAAAAAACGGTTAACAAATAATGAAGTTTGAATTTTAAAGTTGATCAACATTTGTGAAAACAGTTATATGCACATCGTCATGAATATTCATTAGATGGGCTGATGATGTCATATCCCCACTTTCCCTTTTCTTATATGTTATTACATGAAATCATAATTGTTTCATTTTTTATACATTTGTAAATGATGTGTCTCCATCATGATGAAATAAGTTACGGCAATAAATAACTAATGCACTTAATCGGTTGTCAATCCAATAGTTTACTTCTTGGTTGAAAAAAATTGAATAAACCTAATTTCATATAATAAAATACAAAAGAACAAGTAGGGATATGACATCATCAGGCCGCCTAATGAATATTCATGAAAACATGCCTAGAATTGTTTCACCAGAATAATGCAAATCTTTAAAATTCAATAACTTCGTTATTTATTATCCGACTTTGATCAAATTTTCAGCATTTTGCTTGGTGAATTTTATTATATTTATTGAAATATAAATATCTCCAGTCTGGACCATCCCTTTAACCGCTGACAGTTTGACACGTAAATTGTTCTTTCGATATGAGAAGTTTGGGAACTCAAGGAGATCTAGCAATTGTTCCTTTACGTACAACTGGCATAGTCGATGATGATGCCGTTTGTGGATACAGCGTGGCGATTGTAAAGTTGGCAATGATAAATGATGATGGGGATTGTACTGTCCTGGTATTGATCTCGTAATTGATGACGATATTAAAAATACTTAAAATATTGAATTCAAAATATAAGATCGTTTAGTTCTGAGATTTTTTTTACGTTAGATTACATAATATCATGATATATGCTCATGTGAGGCGATACTAGAGTATGGGGGAATCGCCCCCCGGAATTTTATGTTATAAACAGTATCCAATGGATAGGGTTGACTTGGGTACCTTGCTTACCCCCCCCCCCCTGCTAAGGAGGGGGGGAGGATATCAGGGATATCAAGTAATTGTGCCTGGATATCATCAGATCCGTAATATTCAATTTTTTTTTAATTTCCAGGTCATTCTCAGATAACCCGTTGGAATACATAGAACCAAGAACGTTCCAGCATCTTAGTCGGCTAGAATATCTGTAAGTTTGTGAGCATAATTATGGCTTTTTCGAAATACTTACAGCATACTGTAATGGAATGTAATTCACTAATGATGACGATAAGAATATTTCGCTTGTATGCAGTGCACCCACCCCCTCCCCCCCCAAAAAAAAAACACGAATTCGTAATTCAGTTAATTTTTTGTCATCATAATCATAAATTTGCTTAGTGTGGTGAAACCGATCTCAACGTTCTGGACGCATGACTGAGTTAAACCATGGAAAGAGGTCCTACCAAATTGACGATTTAAAGAAAGTTTTTTCTGGCTTTCACTGCCATCCATTTGGAAAACAAAGTTCAAAACGCAAATCTCAAGTTTTCTTCTTTCATATGAAATCTTTCGTCCAAAAAAAAATTTGATTGACGCATGGTCCAGAAAAAGTTGCATGAAAACATGCTTAATTTCTACCAATTCGAAGGGTCACTGAAAAATAAGCATCTGGGCTAAAGGTGAATGCGCTGTGAGTGTAATTTTGTGGTTGGCTTGAATGTTATATTTGAATTTTTTCTTGTAAAAGATTGCTTGATATGATTCAGGGAGGGGCAGCGGGATGTTGGATGGGGTAGGGGTAACCCACTTAAATAAGAAAACAACCTTCCCAGCCAAAGAGCCTTTTCCTATATACTTGTAAAGATTGACGCACCCCCTTTCTGCTTCACCCCGCCCTCCTTCAAACATGTTCCGCCGCTCCTGTGAAATGCAGTGTCGAATCGAACGACAGAGAGAATAATTCTCGAAGTCATAGACTCCAGCCCGAGAAAAGTGTCTTTGGTGAATGCGGATTAATGCCTTGCTAAAGTCAAAACCACTACACCACGACGCGTCCACCATTGATTTCTTTATACCGATGTAATCAAACCCTGAGTAGCCTCGGTATTCCATTGATTTGATTTCAGAATTTCGAGCATATTTGAATAATATATATAGTGTCTAATAATACAATATTTTTCTTAACCACTAAAAGATAAGAAATATCTGATAGGGAACAACTGACACAAAAAAAAACATTAAGTGAACATTGGACACTTTATACAGCCTCTCATAATAATAGCCCAGACTTACACCATGATAAGTTAACTGAATTCTGAATACGGGGCATAAAGTTTAAAATGTCAATTATGGTAACGATTTCAAAATAAGTTCATGCACAATCCAATCAAATGACCATCCAGCTTTCTTAATGTACATATAGGAATAACAACTATGTACCAATGGATTCTGAAAGATATTGCGTAATTGCTGAGAAATTAGCATAATGAGTATGAAATTTCGGCCCGATGTGAGATATTTTTTCCAAGCAATAATAATACACTGTCCCACATGTGCTAATCTCTGTTGGTGATCTTCAGTGTGGTCGTTTTCCAGCTTTTATTTCATCAGGATTTCCCAGAGTTGAGTTATTGTAACTGTACTAACATTATTTTGACAGATTTTCTCATGAAATAAGTGTTAGCTGCCCCTAATGTGTATACTGAATCATTTATTTTTATTATTATTTATTTATTTTTATTCTTATTTGTTTATTTTTTATTCATTATATATATATATATATACATGCATATATATATTGTTTATTTCTTTATTTTATCTTATTTTTTATTCATAAAATTTACTTATAAAAGGGGGCCTTCACCCTACAAGCTCTGCTTTTTAGTTGGTCTCCTTCCCTTTCGATTTCATGGTATTATTGTATTATAAAAAATGATTTAAATGTATTTTGTAAATATGTATATTGAACTATCATTGTAAATGTAACTTGAAAAGATTGAAAGAGAAAATAAATGAATTTGAATTGAAAATTGAATTGAATTGAATTTCATTTATCATTAATTCTTCACCTAAGTATTATAATCATTCTCTTGCACATTTAATGTATTTCATATAAGCCTACTGCTTAACATATCAATCTGTCTGCTTCTTGGTAAGCCTACGTGTAGGTAGTTCCATGGTTTTGCATCAAACTATATCATCTCAGTTCTTCACCTGCATATCTTGTGAGCTGGAACTGATGAAATAACATATGATATTAATCCCCTTGTCTACAGGAATGTGGTCAATGTCCAGTTGAAAAATCTTCAACCAGATACTTTTTCAGGAATTACATCTCTCAAAGGCTTGTAAGTACAAACATTATTATTGAACATGTTTGACAATGACTTAATTTCCATCGGGCTTGACAACATAGTACTGATATGAAACAAGGATTGAAACATACGGAAAGGGAACAGGAAATATCGATATCAAGTACACGATTTTGCATAAACAATGAATGATACATTTCATTATGATAAGCATAACAAATTTTCGCCCGATCAATACACCTCCAAAACAAGCATGAACAATCGTATGAAATGATTTGATTTTTTTATAGTGTTCTCTTGGAAAATTCCCATGTCAAATTAAAGATAGAGTTATCAAGATACTGCCTTTATGTTTGTTTCAGGTCAACTGATGATCACAGGCTTTGCTGTTTGTTCGATGAGGCAGATCTGTGCACTATAGCTTCCTCGAACTTTCTGGATTCATGTACCCGCCTCATGCCGAACACTGTCTTGAGGATAGCACTTTGGGTCATAGGATGGGGTGCCCTCATCGGCAATACCATGGTGCTTGTCCTTCGATGTCGTATGGAGAGGTCAGCCAGCTCAAAGACTCAAGGTTTGTTCATCACAAACCTCGCCATCGCGGACTTCCTCATGGGAGTCTATATGGTAATGATATCATCAGCAGACGTGTACTATGGAGAATATTTCTTTCTTGTCGCAGAGCAATGGCGTAGCTCCATCGCTTGCAAAGTCGCTGGGTTCATCGCTGTTCTTTCCAGTGAAACTTCGGTCTTCATCCTTGCGATCATTACGATAGATCGGGTCCTCTGTGTTGTTTTCCCGTTCGGTAAATTGAAGTTTCGATCTACTTCTGCTCGTGTTGGTGTGGCGCTGATATGGGCTAGTGCATTCGTCGTGAGCGTTGTTCCTTTGGTTGTCAGCTCATATGTCAGCGGTTTCTATGGCCTTTCAGATGTCTGCGTTGGACTACCTCTTAATGTTGAATCAGAAGAGAATGGGGAATTAGTATTCAATTACACCACCCGGGTGTGGGATTTTATTAAATTTGACGCAACGGAGAGACCAAGTTGGTTATACTCAATAGCCATCTTCCTTGGAGTGAATTTCTTAATCTTTATCCTTATTCTAATTTCATATGTCGTCATATTCGCGTCCGTTCGAAAGTCAGCTCTCAGTGTGGCCAGTAAGGGAGCAGGCAGTTCTGCGGACCGCGCACGTGAAGTGAAGCTGGCCATGCGAATGTCTGTGATAGTCCTGACTGATTTCTTTTGCTGGATGCCAGTCATCATCATGGGTATTCTATCCCAATCTGGTGCAGTGACCCTTCCGGTGTCCCTCTATGCTTGGAGTGTGGTCTTTATCCTACCAATTAACGCATCTATCAATCCATACATATACACATTTATCGCAACATGTGGTAGGCCTCAGACGAAATTAACTACACAGACGTCTAAGACTATGTTAACTGATACAAAATTGTGAGGTAACATAAAATGCTAAAAGGTTGCAACACTAAATAAAACCTCATCTTTTAAATGCAAATTCTGAGGTACTACATCCTCAGTCAGGAGGGGAAGGCGAAGTAAGTTGAGCATAGGGGTAAGTTGAGCCACTACCCCAGACCAATAATGGATGAGTCAGACATTGTGGTGGTGTCATGTATTGATGGTCCATTACATAATCCTTAACACCACCACATTGTTTTCAGCTTTGAAACAAAAAGTACTTTTGTAGAGGGAAAATACAAATTCCAGCCAAAAAAATAAAAAAAGGTGTAAAATAGATAAGTGCTTTTTACCCACACACGTCTTTAAACATGATAAAGACATAAGAAAAATATTGTTAGTCCAGGTATGGATTATCATTCTTGTCATAGTCTTTTACATGATGGATGCATAAGAAATCAGGGACCTGGGAAGCGGGGGTGCTGGGGGTGCTGAAGCACACCCATAAATTTTCCTGGGGGTGCTGCGTGTATTATTTTCCTTAGACAGCACCCCCACGAAATCAGGTTCCCCCTGTATTTTTTTTATATGTTATAATGTACATAATAATCACATCCGACAATCACAAATCATTTACTACTGTCTTTCACATATTCCCCAATATTCCAATAACATGTATCCCTCCTAACGCGACTTAATCAACAGATCAAGCTCCGGCACTCCGATACAGACATGGTCGCACGCGGTATACGTGATAACCCATATACACTCCTCGATAGCAGGGAGGGACCAGAGATACTAGCAAACTAGTAATATATCTCTATTGGAGGGACATGGGTGTTATGTGGTTGGACTTGAAACTTCCAGGTTTTATGTCGAATAAGTGTGCGCGCGCCCGAACACCCGTGTTTTGTATATAAACAATTACAAGTCAGACAATCGAAACCAAACGGGGGTGCTGCGTGTGTTTCCATAGGCACCACCTCCTGGAAATCTGGTACAGGTGTATAGGTATATGATAAACGGACAGAAATGTAATGAAAATGAACGACGTTTTGTAGAAACCCCCCCCCCTTCAGAATTGTCCGACACAGTACTTGAAATAGCGTTTAAATTCACCTTTTTCAGATCGAAATATCAATTATTTTCTTCTCGCGCTTCGCGCTCGCATTTTAGATTTTTATGATAAAAAGAAATGTACTTAGAATGTCCAGATACTAGGTCTAAATCTAAACACGCGAACGCATGTTTATTCAGATACGCAGCTTGTTTTTTTTTTTTTGGGGGGGGGGGTACTCCGGGCTTAAAATATTTATTTCAAATACATTTTATCAAAATAAACTAATTTTATCAAAATCTGATAACAATTAGCTAGGTTATTTAATTTCAAAGTTAAGCAATATTTTGTGAAAACGGTGATATGCATGTTGTCATGAATATTTAATAGGTAGGTTGATAATGTCACATCCCCACTATCCTTTTTCTTATATTATTACATGGAATCTAAATTGTTTCATTTTTTCATACCAGTGTGAATGATAATTCTCCTTTATAATGAAAAAAAGTTGCAGCAAAGAATATCAAATGGACTAAATCAGTTGTCAATTCAATTGTTTCGGTTCTTGAAGGGAAAATATTGAATAAATCTAATTTTATATTATAAAATACAAAACAACAAGTGGGGGATATGACATCATCAGTTTGCTCATTGAATATTAATGAAGACATGCCTAAAACTGTTTCATCGGCAATGCAATAACTTTGATATTCCTTGTCTCATTTTGATCAAATCTTCATTCTTTTGTTTATCTGATTTTTCTTTATCTGTTCATACCATATTACATTCAGTCTGGACTCTTTGGAGTACCCCTTTAAACGTGCTTAAATCATAAAGTTTCAAATCAGAATATCAAAGATTTTCTGCTCGCGCTCGCATTATTAATATAGGAATATACCAAATTACCCATTATTTTCTTGATTTACAAAACATGAATAATGTCCCATTTTTAGGTCTGAAATCTCAATTTTGTTTCGGCTCGCGCTTTGCGCTCGCATCAATTGTATAGTTATATACCTATCCTATTTATGATTAGAAAAGTGCTTAGAATGTCTCATTTTTAGGTCTGAAATCTCAATTTTGTTTCCGCTCGCGCTTCGCGCTTCCATCAATTGTATAGTTATATACCCATCCTGTTCATGATTAGAATAGTGCTTAGAATGTCTCATTTTTAGGTCTGAAATCTCAATTTTGTTTCCGCTCGCGCTTCGCGCTCGCATCAATTGTATAGTTATATATTTATCCTGTTCATAATTACAAAAAGTGATTAGAATGTCCAGCATTTAGGAAGAAATGTCATTTTTTAGCTCGCGCTTCGCTCTCGCATTATTTGATTGTTGATATATGTATCGTCTTCATGGGTAACTGCAAACAGTCCTTATGATAGGTCCCTTTCGATCAGGCCGAGCGTATATTAAAAATATTATTATTATTACATATAATTATTTGTTACATATATATTATTATTATTTGTTACATATATACGCGTCTTGTTCAGGACCACAAACATTGCTCAAAATGTTAAATTTTCAGGACAAAATATATGAAATTTCCTCCCCCCCCCAAAAAAAAAATAGCTCGCGTTTCGCGCTCGAATTATCTAATTATATATTTATGTTCTTTTATAAGAATAAAGCTAAGAAGTGACTGTCATAATTATATATGAATATGTGTATATATATGTGTGTGGGTGGGTGTGTGTATAAACGAACAATGGAAAACTCGATTGTGCCCTCCCCCACCTTTGAGGAGAGAGATTTCAGCACCCCCACTGAAAAAATCGTTCCCAGGTCCCTGTAAGAAATGTGTGGTTGTAAAAATATCGCATGAAGTTCAGACTGGGGTAATTTGAGCCGAACAACATGGGGCAAGTTGAGCCATGGTAATTCTTATGGTAATGTATAATAAAAATAAAAAACCTTAAAAAAACATTGATATGCAGGCAGAAAGGAGAAAATTTACATGATAGTTCTTTTATTTTTAGAGGATGTTAGTATTTATAGAGAATTTACAAGTGAAAAGACTTTAAATAAAAATTGACATGCTGGTTCCTCCTGCATACATTTTGTACACAGTCTTGTGGCCCAACTTACCCCAGAAGGTGGCACAACTTACCCCACAGATGGGGCAAGTTTAGCGATTTGACATCGTTTTTTTTCAAAGGCGACAAGGACTTTCATTGTGGGGTAGAACGCTATACAGTGCGTCCCAGAAAAAAAACGAAACCGAGATTTAGCGATGATTTATCATAACGTAATCATAAATAAAATAGACAAATGACCTACCATTGTAAAGCTTAGAATCTCCCCTTTCATCTGATATTACTTAGATTATTCCTCATTCACGCATGAGTGAGCAAAAACAATTTGAAGAAAGGATGCCAAAAACTTATTTGGCGGGGGGTATCTGAATTTCAAAAAGAAAATCACATGACTAAAAAGTTCAATATCTGCTCTTTTGTTTGATACCTTAATCACAGAAAATGGTCAAGAAGTAAACAAGTTATGATCACTCGAAACAATGCTTGTATTTCCGTAATTTCATTCAATAAACGTGTTTTCACCGGTTTCCCACAGAAGCTATCGCACGGTAACAAAAGACTTAATGCATGGCTGATCGTCAACAAAACGGAGTGTCGAGTGAGTTTAAACGCTAGCCTGTAAAACCTCTTCATTTTATGAAATTATTGAAATTCAAGCCTTATTTCAAATAACCAGAACTTTGTTATTTCTTGACCATTTTCTGTAATTAAGGTATCAAATTAAGTCATCACAATGCCTCATTCCTTTTTTTTTGGGGGGGGGGGTGGGGGAGGATAAGTGGGTAGGTTTTTTTTTAAATTATTATTATGGTTGTTATTTTTTGTGTAACTAAATTGTGTTTACGTGATTTGCAATCACCTATTAATCATTTGTAAATTTTGTGATTTATTTCAATTTGTATAATAAAAACAGAATAAAAAAAAACAAATAAAAAAAATAAAAAAAAGAGCAGATATTGAACTTTTTTAAAATGTGGTTTTCTTTTTAAAACCCAGATACGGCCCGCCAAGTGACTTTTTGGTATCCCCTTTTCAAATTGTTTTTGCTCACTCATGCCTAAATGAGAAATAATCTTAGTAATTTCAGATGAAAGAGGAGATTCTAAGCTTTAAAATGGTAGGTCATTTGTCTATTGTATTTGTGATTAAGTTATGATAAATCATCGATAAATCTCGGTTTCGTTTTTTGTGGGACGCACTGTATATAGGTGAAAAATATTACCCAATAATTAAATTTAAAGGCAAGGTACTAATTTCTACAAGATTATTTTTTAACATGCAAAATGCAAAAAGTGTCACAACTTACCCCGCCTTCCCCTACCTATGAATATTGATTATGATATTCC
Organism: Lytechinus pictus; assembly: GCF_037042905.1. Taxonomy (NCBI): domain Eukaryota; kingdom Metazoa; phylum Echinodermata; class Echinoidea; order Temnopleuroida; family Toxopneustidae; genus Lytechinus; species Lytechinus pictus. The sequence continues at coordinate 2,643,316 of NC_087260.1, read as the reverse complement.
ACACACTACATACTCGATAGTGGATCGCACCTGCTCACCAATTCATATAGTTTATGTAAGTACGTGAAGTTTGAGAATACGAATACGTGACTTTATTTACCAAATTCTTTCATCAGAGAAATGTTGCTGTCTATCTAAATTTATAGGCCTATTCTTATATCTTAATGAAAATACATTTTTTAGAGGTTATTAATAAAAGAATACTCTATTGGCATTAATGAGACACTATTAATATGTCTAATAAATCGTATACAACATAGTTAAATGGTTCTTTACCATTGTCATTTGTAGTACTAGATTAAACGAAGTTGTTATCGCAATTGTTCATTTTCTGAAGCAGGAAGGAGGTTTTTTTTTCAATATTCTGATTTTGTCAATAATTTCGATATTCACAGTCATCTTTCTTGATCCGATATACCAATTACATTTTAATATCTTTGCAAAGATGTATATTACCAGGGAGAAATATTCACATTTTCCCGGGTTGATTTTTGCTTGTTTTTAGGGGTAGTCTTAAAGTCACTTCATAGCTTAATTCTTTTAAAGCAACTTAAATGTGTAAGAATGCCTTAATACATATTTGAATAGTGCGAACGCGAAGCGCGAGCTATTTTTTTTAATTTAATGTATTTTGTCCTGAAAATTTAACATTCTGGGCAATGTTTGACCCTTAAAAAGATCCATTATGATACTATAGATAATTACTGCGAGCGCAAAGCGCGAACAGACATTTTAAATATGCTTTTTTCCTGATCGAAAAGGGACCTGATAAGGACTTTTGCAGTTAGCCATTACAATGATACATATTTCAACGATTATATAAAGCGAGGTCGAAGCGCGAGCTAATTTTTTTACTTTCTGACCTAAAATTGACCTGGCACTTTTTGCAATCACGAACGGAATAGGTAAATGACTAAATAATTAATGTAAGCGCAAGCGGACGAAATTGAGATTTCCGAACACAAAACGAAATTCTCTATTAATATTTTGTAAACCATTAAAAAGGATGAGTAATTTGGTATCTTCCTATATTAATAATGCGTACGCAAAGCGCGATCAGAATGTTTTAATATTCTGATCTGAAAGTGGATAATTAAAGCACGTTTTATACAAAGAACAAGCTGCGAATCTCAATAAACAGGCGTGCACCAGTTTTAGAGTTAGACAGAGTCTGACCATTCTGAATACATTTTCAAAATTAAAAAAATGGAATTGCGAAGCGCGAACTGCATATTTGACATTCCGATCAGAAAATTGTCAATTTAAGCACTATTTCAAGCATTATGTAGGGAAATTGTGAAGTGGGTGTCGATTGCACTTAATTTGCAATCATTTCATAGGTTTTGCTTTATATATATGGCAAGCTTCAGTATCAACCAAGTTTTTAATGCTTTATATGTTCAGTGCATGTTTAGTAATCATAAATTTTCCAGTCATTTTTATGTGTTTAGCTTTTAACATTGATAAATCATTTTTTTATTTTCATGTGCTCGATTGTCCATTATAGAAACATGAATTTACGTTGACATTTAACTTTTTCATGTTCACATTTGCTATTACCTTTTATGCACCGCTTTGTTCGAATTATCCGATAGATATTTCATTTTGTATATTATTGATGTTTTTGAGAACGGTATATCATTGCTTCGTCTTCTGACTTCTTATTATCATTATTATTCTATTTCTTCTTCTGTTCTCTTCTCCGTGGTCTTTTCTTCTCCTTCTCCTTTCCCCTTCTTCTTCCTTTTTTCTTCTCCTCCCCTCCTCTTCACCTTTTTATGATTCCTTTGTGATATTTCATTGAGGCTTCTGTTTATGTTAACATATTTTTTCATATATATTGTTCGTTAAACACTGGTTTTTAAATGTTTACTATGTCAATTGTATATTATGTTCCACATGGCCCCAATGGAAATCAGTCTGAACTGTTTGGGCTATTTAAATAAAATCAATCTTATCTTATCTAATCTTATGCGAGCGCGAAGTGTGAGCTGACATAATTCATTATCATTTTAGATAAACTTTCATAGAAAATGGTATATTAAGTATATAGTTTGTTATATAATAAATATAGAGGTATACATAACTCACCAATCAAAATGCCTGCGCACAGCGCTGGCTCATAGGCATACGTTTTGACAATCAGATGCACATGAAAAAAATGATATTTTGATAAATTCATGCAACAGGTACTTGGCAAATCAAATAATGTAAATCAAACAAAATAATGAAAGCTCGATGTCCGAGCTGAACTATTTAATTTTTGTAATATTCATGTTACTTTGTGCAATAAAAGATAAATCCATTTTAATGCACTGTTTTGGGGTTTTCTTTTCCCTTTTTTTTTCTCGGCCTACATCAATTTCAAGCTCTAAGCTTAAGATGGAGGTCTCCCACATTTCAAAATGTAGTATGTCGATGTACATATATATTTTTTTCATAATAAAAAAGAAATTTATCAGTAAGAATTATATATCAATTGATCTGTTAGAATGTATGTATGCATATGTTATTCATTATGTCAGTTGCTTATTGTTATCTTATGCTGAGAAAAAATTATTATAATTTTGTATACTTCTGTTATTAGAATGCGGAAATAAATCAAATCAAATCAAATATGCTTTGTGTATTGACTTTTAAACTTGACATTTTAAGCTCTATACCAGCCTATTGAGCAAGATATGTGTCTCATCGTCCAGGCAAAAATATCATACGTGAGAGCCCGGTATGAAAGATTATTTTTTTTCAAGTCTTCCTTTGACCTTACTTCATTCTCTCGTCTTTCTCTTTTTATTTTTCTTTCCATTTTACGTCTCTCTTTCTTTCCCCCTTTTAATTTGTTTTTGTTCCGCCAATGGGGGGGGGGGGGGGGATGGGGCAGCGAAATAATTTTCCCACAAGAGTTCTGGGGACCGTTTCATGAAAGTTGTCAGCACTGACAAGTTCTCTTTCTTCGACAGTTACCATAGTAACAGTCAGAGGCCAGTGCCTCTCAGCCAATCAAAACCAAGGATTTCACTGAAATTGTCAGCTCTGACAATTTAGTCAGTGCTGACAACTTTCATGAAACACCCACCCGGACGCCAATATTCAAGATTTGCGTCTTCGGAATAAGAGTACGCACGCGCGTCGTTCGCGTTGCATGCATCAGCACCTTCAAATTGTCGGTACCCTTCTAACGTTATTAGCCCTCAGGCTTAGATAAGATCCAATTTTTAAAGGACAAATCCACCCCAACAAAAAATAGTTTTTAATAAAAAGAGAAAAATTCAACAAGCAAAACGCTGAAAATTTTATCAAAATCGGATGTAAAATAAGAAAGTTATGACATTTTTAAATTTCGCTTAATTTCACAAAACTGTTATATGCACATCCTGGTTACCAGGTCTGTTTGCAAATGAGGGAACTGATGACGTAATCCACTCACTTTTAAATTGTAAATAATGACAAGTCAAAATGCTAGGCTATATATAGGCCATGTCTAGTGTAGGGCCTAGGTTAAGGCAATGCCCTAGCCTACTAGGCTACACACAAAAAACAGAAACTTGCATGTGTTAGTAATCGTACTCAAATGTCAAAATAATTTTGACACTATAGCGACATACTTTGATGAGTACTTTCACTCAATGAAGGTACTTTGAAAACTCATCTTGTCGAGTATATTTCATTTGACACTATAGTGACACATCAAGTGAGTAAATTTGAATAACTCAATCTAATGAGTAACTTAACCCAGTGTAATGAGTATGTTTAAAGTATATTTACTGACTTTTTGAGTTTGTGAGCATATTACACACTTGATTAGTTTTAGCGATAATCTGACGATTAACTGCGCTGAGAAAATGAGTAGTATATGACTCTTGTATGTGAGTTTTGGGGTGTTGAGATCATGCATCCAAGTAATTTTACTCGGATCTCGCGTTAATTGCTTGCGCGCACACGTGATACCGGCCAAATGTGCAGAGCATGAAGACTTTTCTGGTAAGTTCTACATGTCTTTTTATTTATTTTCCCCCTTTTCTTCTATAATTACTTTTCTTGACAATAATAGCTTAGACCTAAATAAGTGACATCGTCCATGATTACATAAATCATGGACGATGTCACTTATTTGCCCTCCTCATAAATGACTCCAGCAATCGTAGCGGCACACTGGCCTTCACTCCCTTCTGGCCCCGGGGTAGCGGCGCAACAACAGGCTGGTGTGTGGTTACCCAAACCGAGAGGCGTGAGCCTCGGATGGATGAGAATGTAGATCAATGCACCCTGTTGTCACCATAAATAGCATTTATGTTTGCCCCATACATGTAGGTCTAAGCTATTATTGTCAAGAAAAGTAATTATAGAAGAAAAGGGGGAAAATAAATAAAAAGACATGTAGAACTTACCAGAAAAGTCTTCATGCTCTGCACATTTGGCCGGTATCACGTGTGCGCGCAAGCAATTAACGCGAGATCCGAGTAAAATTACTTGGATGCATGATCTCAACACCCCAAAACTCACATACAAGAGTCATATACTACTCATTTTCTCAGCGCAGTTAATCGTCAGATTATCGCTTTACCTGGCTGTGAGTTTTTTCACCCGTTCTGCTATCATACATTACAAACTTGAAGAAAAACTCATTTGTACGGATTGTTTTACATACTTTCACTGACAGGGATACTCAAGAAAAGTAGTTAATAAGTAATGTCCTTGAAAAAAAGATCAGGTGTAACAGAAACCCAGATTCTCGAGTAAAAACACATACGTTACGAATTTTTGCACTTAATTCTTTATGTAAAAAACAATTTTACTCATGGAAAATAGTTCTCGTTTTTTGTGTGTAGGGCATTAACTTGATCTCATAGGTTTAACGTAAGTAAACTTTGAACTTTGAATTTGTATTGAAAGAACGCCTTTTGGCCACTCGGGTGCAAATAAAGGCTTATACATATTACATGTACAAGTATATAAAGGTTTAATAATTAAATATTCACAATTATTATACAGGATATAACATATATACAGGTGCCCTTTCTTCGTGGACAGTGATTTACAATTGTATCAGCTGACAGAGGGGGAAGTTTGCATAATTACTGAGATGAAAGCGTTTTTCCTAAACGGGTACAGAATAATTATTGATACAAAAATTAAACAAAATATGGATGTTTGAGATTATAATTACAAACATTTGTTTCCTTTATGTAGCTATGTTAACCGTTTTCTTTTAAAAATTACCTTCAAGGAGCGGGGGGGGGGGGGGGGTGGGAGTTTTAGAGGACTTAAATTCCACCAATACTATAAGCAATCTAAGCGAGCCTGATTAAGAGTTTTCTATTAGTTACAGTAAAGAGCTTTTCCATTTTAAAAGTATTTGGTTTGTTACAATAATATCTTGGCAATAAGTTGGACCTAGCGGTCTTTAAAAAGCTACATTCAAATACAGCATGACATTCATCCCCGATTTGGTGTGCAATATCTTTCATCATAGCATGTGTTATAAAATCTTCCTACTACTATTGGAAGATGAATATCAACTATATTCAAACTCAAATTTATTTATTTCACTTCCATCAAACAAAAACAAATTGTATACCATATATAAACATAAATATTTGTATCCGTTGCAAAAAAAAATTAATAATACATACGTTGTGAAAAAAAAACACAATTTGGGCAACACATTGTAGGTTTTGAATATGTATACTATTTTTTAAATAGAAATTAAATCAAGATGGAAATGGAGGGACCCACTAAAAAGCAATGCTTGTACAATGTGGGCCCCTCAAAAAATAGATAACACAACAAATAACAAAGTGCAAATACAGATATATGTAATCAAATGAGAAAAAAAATAAATGAGAGAGAAATAATACTCACAAAATAAATACGAAGTTATCAAAAAATATAGTTTGATATAGGACAAAACAACCCGTCCTAAAATATATCCACCCTTCCCCACCCCACCCCCCAGAAAAGGAGAAGAATGCCCTGAGAAGATGGATGGGTGCTGCTGAACGTAGGTAGAACATATACCCAGGGGCGGATCCAGCTTTTTATAAAGGGGGGGGTTGGGGTGGTATGCGAGGGAGCGTAGCGACCGAGTCCAAGCGAGCGGAGCGAGCGAGGGGGGAGGGTGTGGGAGGGGGTGTCCCCCCTCCCACAGTAGGGAAAATTTTTGAAAAATAAATACATAGAAATAGAATAAAATAAAATTACAAGTTAAAAAAAAAAGATAAGATTAAAAAAAATGGTCCCCGGAATTTTTTTTTTTTTTGGGGGGGTTGCAACCCCCCCAACCCCCCCTCTAGATCCGCTTCTGATACCATCGTGGACTCAAGCAAACTGGATTCAATGATGTGTATAAAAGGAGAAAATATATATAAAATAACCTGGAAAGAATATAATGCACGAAAATGTGATTGATGCCGTGAACAAATAACCGGTAGGAAGGCGGATAAGCGGACAGGAAAGAAAGAGAAAATAGAGGAGAGGATAGACACAATAATGTATGAGGTTCAATAACGAGCACATCTGAGAAGGACTTGTGTCAGATTTTTTTTTTCAATAAAAAAAGGATAATGATTGTTTTATGTTTTAATTATAGTCTTTATAGTAATAATGATGACTTGACATGCAGAGATGATGAATTAGACTTAATTTGGGAGTATATTATAAGATTTTAATAGAGATAATTTGAATTTAGTCTTAAAAGAGTTCAAAGATTTAGCAGTTGTTATATCATTATGAAGTGAGTTCCATAACTTTGGTCCATCATATATAAATGTGTTCTGAGCCAGCAAAGTTCTTAAAAGTGGTAAATGGAATTCACCCAATCGCCTTGTTGGATAGTTATGAATGGATTGATTTTTTGGAAACATTGAATTAAATACATTTGGGAGGTTGTTGTTGTTATAGTCATACATAAACTGACCGAGATTAAACAAACATAAGTCTTTAATTTTCAATATTTTATGTTAACAAAATAATGGGTCAATATGAGACAAATATGCTGTGTGACTTATGATACGAAGAGACTTCTTTTGTAATAGGAGTAATTTGTCTAAGAGTGTTTGTTGTGTATTACCCCACGCTAAAATTCCATAATTTAAATAAGGCAATATAAGGGATGAATATAATGTAAGCAGGGACGATAATGGTAAACAAAATTTAAGCTTATTTCTTTCTTTCTTTCTTTCTTTTTACTGAAATTTCACAAAATGTATCAAACGAGTGCATGAAATCGTCCAATGTCACTTAAAAGTGCAAAAGAGCCCCAATGACGAACTCGGTCCCTTCGCTTCATCGCTTTCGGGTTTCTTCGAAATTGATAACCCCCCCCCCCCCGGGAAAAAATGTGCGTACGGTCATGGACCAACACATTCCTTGTTTCCAAGAATGATGGAATGTATACATTGCATGTTTGGGTCAAACATTTTGTAAACTACATGTAGAGAAGTTTTGATAGAACTGGCAGTTTTCCCCGTACTGCAGTAACCGATATAAGGGGACTGTGTATGTATATTTCCATCATAAATTTAGGTAAACGTGCAAACACGTTACATTTCCAATACTTTACTTTACATTTTGTGGCCTATCAAGCATTCATTTTTACATCATCATTACACATCAAAACTGGGCACATGGGCACCAAACATAGCTCCACTAAACGTAAAGTTACATGTACGTCGAATCCTTTGCCAAAAAGAAAATCGCTTGAATTTTTACCGTTATCATTATAATATCATTCATTAATGAAATATGCTTCGTAAGAATTAAGGAAATAGCGTACTTACGATACATAATAGAAAAATAACCACTTGAACGCCAGGTATAGAAATATATTATTTTGTTATTATATTGTTATTGTCTATTCATTTTTTGTTATCTTATTCATTCACTTATTTATTGGATATACAAGGTATCAACAAATCACCAAATTGGCGTCATTCATTAGGCTCTGTTTGGTAACAATACAACAAACCGACGACTTGATCATGGGTGTCGATCAGTGTGTATTGTGTGTGTGTGTGGGGGGGGGAATGCTGTTTTCTATGATTGTTAATTATCATCATTATTTTTTTGGGAGGGGGGGGGTGGGAAGGGTGTCAGTGGCGTTACGAGTCTATTTATTAAGTGGGCCAGAAATGAGGCAATGGATAAAATTTACAAGGCGAGCGAAGCGAGCAAAGTTTTGACGTTTTGGATACACATATCCAATTTTATGATAGATTTTGACATATTTAGTATAGCATATTTCAGCCTTTTCTTTTCCCTTTATCTCTTTTCTTCTTCTCTCTTGCTCGTGAAACATTTCTGGGGATCCTGGCCACCAACCACACATCTGTACGCCAGCGGAGAGACTCGGGGTATAGTCACCCGTTTTATTATAGCCTACTCGTACAGCTTACACTTAGTCTTCCCACATACCGGTATACCGTGTCAGTTTGTGGAGGGGTTTGGATACTTTCAGTCGATTTGATCAGTTTATGATATATATATATATATCCTTCTGTACATGATGTCGCTGGTCTCGTTGTCATCCAGGAGATCGTGGATTGTTATCATCGTTGTCATCGTTGCTGTCGAGGCCGAGCCACAGCCACCGGGCTATTTCTCCAACCCAAGTAAGAATTAGCGCACTAATTTATTAACATATTACTCGCTTATTTTCATCAAGACGTTTGTGTAGATGCGTGTGTGTTTGGGTGAGTGTGTGTGGGATTGCTGAAGCAGAAATGGAATACGGGGAGCGATGATATCATATTGAATATTTCGGCAAATCATGCATGTTGATAATCATGATTATATTTAAATGGTCGGGGCTAGGGTATATTTAGGCATTTTTATACCCAATTAAAATTCCACGTTTAGGCCTCTTTGCTTTCCAGGGCCTCGGAAGAAATTTTGAAGAGGGGATCCTGGTTCGAGGAAAATACGAGAAAAAAGGGGTTTCTGCATTTTAGTATAGTTACCAGGGTTACCTGATTTCCAAGGGTTGCTGCCTATTGTATATAACATTCGCAGCACCCACAGAAAAAATCATTGCGTGCTTCAACACCCCTGTTTCCAAAGGGCCATGTTCGCTTCGTTGATTTGAAAATATTTTTGTACACCATGCAACACAAAATAAAGATTTATTAAATTTGTTGTAATTAATACCTTGAGTTCATGCAATCGATTTTGATGAAATCCTTTATAAATAGAATGTTGAAAAAATTGTATATGCGTATGTGTGCAAAAGGAGAGCAGATTCTACTTTCACAAAATGACTAAAAAGCCGAGATTAAGATTAGAGGGACTTTTTTAAACCTTTGAACAACGTCTTTGTGGACATGTCATTTAAAAATCATATTCTGAAAGAATAGTGGGGTGCTCCTTTACAAAAATGGTTGCATGTACTTTGAAAATAGCGATTTTTAGGAAAAATTATATGACTGTGATATTAAGTTAATAATAATAATAATAATAGCTGGATTTATAAAGCGCTTTTTGCCAGAGGATACAAAGCGCTGCTATTATTACCCCGGCTTTAGCTTGAGCTACCATCACCGGCGGTCGGTGCATGCAAGGAATTACTCCTGCCGGGTACCCATTCACCTCACCTGGGTCGAGTGCAGCACGGTGTGGATAAATTTCTTGCTGAAGGAAAACACGCCATGGCTACGATTCGAACCCCCGACCCTCTGTTTCAAAGGTGAGAGTCAAAACCACTAGACCACGACGCACCCACATATCGCACCCACACAATAAACATATTGAATAAGATCTGCACGGTAATATTTGGGGAAAGACAATCAATTGCATTAATGATGGTAAACATTTGCAAAATGAAAGCTACTTCTGTGGGTGCACAGTCTACAGAAATGTATCATTATACCATCTTTGTATAAGTGGAAACCAAATGTTTTCACCCACACATATGCACCACCCTATCCTCTTAGTTACTTTTATTTTCATTCTTCCATTATCCCCATATTATATTTATCAACCATCACATCTAGTTTATTCATTATTGTTTTCCCTTCTCGTATCTTATACTGATACTTACAAATCTATCTTTCATCTATTTTATTAGGGATCTGCTTTCAACAAGCTTTGCTTTTTAGTGGATCCCATCGTTTCCTCAACTGTTATTTTATTGAAGATATGACTAAAAAATAGTCTTGTAATTGTTTAATCGAGATTGTTCTTCATTTAGTTCTACCCTCATTTCATATTGGCTTATCATAATTATGATTATCATATTTTTTTTTTTTTACCGAAAACATTTACCTACTGTATTTATTTTGTATGGTCATATTGCTTTCTTTGTATTGATTTGTAATGTTGTCGACGAGTCAAAATGAAATAAACCAAACTTGGAACTTGGAAGATACCAGAATAATCCATATTGTTTCTAACTTCTTAATGGTTAAATCTGGACAACACTTAATTGAACCTGTACAGTGTTACACGATGTGGAACTTCACATGACATTCAACATCATGTCGCTATTTCTACCTGCATAATTTCCAACCAGGTTTCGGGTCTCATTTTGGAAGATGATAAAAAATGAAGACGCAGAGTAATTATGAATATGTTAGTTTATGATTACGTAACACAATGTTTCAAACTACTTTTGAAGGACAGACACACAGGTAACATGGTACTTATTAGAGCTACATGTATTGGCGGAGTTCTACCGGTAAATATGCCGTCAATCCTTGAAAATAACATGAATGCTCTTATGCAATTTTGAAATCATTACATTGTATTCGTGATGTTGCAAACAGATATTCAAGACTATAAATTGGAATTATGCCCTTCTTTTAATGAATGAATATAAAAACCATAAAAACACACAAATTACAGGTATGCCAATATCAGTGGCGTAACTACGGGGGCATGGGGGGCACGTGCCCCCCCCCCCCCATCGGCTGGCAAAAAAAAAACGAGGAAAAGGAGAAAAGAGGGAGAAAGGAAGAGAAACATGACGGGAAATAATATTAATCATAATATGTTATGTAATATTACATAAGAAACATTTTTTCATAACTTTATGAAACATAATTTGCTCAGGGCCTATGTCTCCATTGTTCCTGGTGCTCGCATTGTCTGTTTAACAAGATATATAATCCTGTTGTACTAAAACCTATCGTTTTCAAGTCAATATACAACAAACATATTTCCTCGCACTTCGAGTTATTATTGCTTTATGTAGTGACATATGATTCTTTATCATGACTACTTAAAGTGATTCCCCCATTTATGGTCTTAATATAAAATATTTCATGTCCGTGCTTACGTTCGCATTATTGGATTGGTGATATATGTCTGCTCTTCATGAATTTCTAAAATCAGTCCTTAAAATGTCCCTATTTCCAATCTGAATATAAAAACTTTTCAGCTCGCACTTCGCGCTCGCATCATTCGGTTAGTGAAATACGTATGGCCTTAGTGAATTCCTACAAACAAGCCTTAGAATGCCCCTCTTCAGATCTGAACTTTCTAAATTTTCAGCTCGCGCTTCGCTCTCGCAATATTTGATTAGTGAGATGCGTATGCTAATCATGATTACAATGACTACAAGTGATCCATGTGTTTAGATGTAATTCTAACAAAATCAGCAGGCGCTTCGCACTCGCATTAAATGACTATGGTGAGATATGTATACTTTTAATGGATTCCTAAAATATAGTCCTTAAAATGTCCCTGTTTGGGGTCAGTATATACAAAAATTTCAGCTCGCGGTTCGCGCTCGCATTGTTTGTTTTAGTGAGACAGGTACGTATCATGATTACAAAAATTTGCTTATAATGTCCCCTTTTAGGTCTGAATATCAAAAATTTTCAGCTCGCTTGCATTATTTGATCAATGACATACATATCCGTTTAATGGCACTGTCCTAAAAATGTCTCTATTAGGTCAGTATACCTAGCAACTTAGCGCGCTTCGCGCGCTTACTAAGTGACTCAAAATTTTTGCTGGTGCCCCCCCCCCCCGCATGCCGTGACCCACGGTAGGCCACTGGCCAATATGATGTATTTTACATCATGTATGGTTATCAATCTTGGTAATTTAGTTCATTTACTTGAATTTCGATAACAATTTCAGCGTAGTTTATGAATGAAACCCTTATGGTACAATTAGGCCTATGTTATCACTTATCCTATTATAACTTCATATTAAATTTTTACTGTAACGATCGTTGAAATGCGTGTTATTCTCTATTTATTTACGATATCTTTTTATAGATTAAGTTACGATTATAATGGTTGCTCTGTTCGTTATTTTGTTATGCTATTGTTTGCATGTAATATTGTAAATATTTTGTTTACAGGGCACCCTGGAAAACAGTATTTTGACTACTAACGGGGTCACCCTGTATAAGTAAAATGAAATAGATAAATGAATAAATAAATAAATAAGAAAATAAATAAATGTAAATGTGCATGCATGTTGAGTTAAAGCGAAACTTCAGTTACCAATATGTTGTAATATTTTCTAGGCGCAAGGACAGAACCTAGTTGTAATATCGACTGAATTTCATAGTCCATACACTGTTAGAAAATTTATCCTTAAAATAAAAGTAGTTCCTGCAGCAGAGTCTCGAGAACACCTGTAATCTTACCAGATTGCGAATCTTACATTATATAATGTAAAATTACAGGAAATTGGTATTTGCTGTATGGAACCTTACAAATTTCCTTAAATAAAACACCCTTTTCCCCTTTTTAAACAGACCTGTTCTGTTAAATTGCAGAAAAATTCCTGTTTTATGAATTTACAGAATGATTTTGTCATTGCTTTTTGCAAAATCGTCTTTTTTCCCTGTAAAATCAGTTTTTTTTACAGTGTACATGTTTGATAGTATAGTATACAACACTTGTATTCTAAATTTGACATGTGATTATTTATCAAGAAAATTTATTTGCTTAAAGAAACGAAATTGATTCTACACCACCAATTCACACATTTCCTCTTTGCTTATCGTCAGTTACCATGGTAACCGTCACGGTTTAGCTTGCTGTGTTGTATAGGTCCATGCTGATGTGTGCTAGGGGTGCAGTCTGGCAGTTTAAGTGGTTTATTTCTAATTCGTCCAATGCCAATTCGTCCAATTGCCAACTCGTCTACTATCATTTGGTCTACCATCAGTTCGTCCAATCACCACATGGTCTACTTTCATTTAGTCTAATGCCATTCCGTCTAGTAACCCATTGGTCCAGTAGCCATTTAGTCCATATACTATTTGGTCTAATTGGACTAAAGTCTTAGTTGTGCAAAATGAATGAAAATGACATGGATATTAGACCAACTGGTTATGAGACGAATTGGTCATAGACAAAATGATGATTAGACGTAGTGATGATTGGACCAAATGGTTCATGGACCAAATGGTTGTTAGATTTAGACGAAATGTTGCTGGACGGAATGCCGTTAGAGTAAATTAAATTAGACCATGTGATGAGTGGACGAGTTGGCAGTAGACGAATTGGCAATTTACCAGATGAGTCTGAGACTTTCAAATTTGCCACCTTTCGCAATCCTCACGGACGCTAATATTAGGGTCCCCTAACACAAAAGTTAACGCTTAATCATACACTTGATTTTTAAGATTGATTGTACATTCTAGTCAATAGAATCAAACGTAGAAAACTGCTCTACAATCAATGCTTAGCTTTGTGTTACAGGCCCTACAGATCTGCTTTTCGTGTGCAAAATTCTTTCCCGCGAATTCGCGGGGGGACCACTTCCATTGAAGAGTGGATACCAGGCACGACCATGCGGTTTCGAAAAGCACCCTAAACAAGGGAAGCAAGGCTTTTCCAGATTATGAAAATGCATCTCTTAACAAGTATTTAGCTCGTGAAACCCTACAAGTATTGAAAACACATCCTCCTTTCCAGTATTTTAAACATCGTTTTTGACACCCTTATAACGTTACTTAGGCCTATATACGTAACGTACTTGCCCACTCTTTCCCTTTTTACGCGTGGTCGCGCCTGGTATCCACTCTTCAATGGAAGTGGACGGCCTCTCGAGCTCTGGGAGGTCGTCCTAGATCGGATATATCGCTGTTACCATAGTAGCAACCAGAATTTTGCACACGGAACGCATGTTGAATGTTTCCGTTGCAGATGCGAAACGAAAAAAAAATCTCATGACACACAATTTGCATTGCAGGACAGAGTTTTACGACCATGACGACGGGCCCAAAAGCCTCTTCCAAAATCAACTAACGTCGTAAATAAGCGTTCGCGTTCTCCAACGAAAGGTCGGGAATAACCAAGTTTTCCCCCCTTCTGTTAATTCATTAGTGAGAACCCGAACGAAATACCATCCACAAGACTTGAATATCAACAATGGCACCGGGGGACTCCGTAACGCAAAGGTTTGCGATGAAATGCACGAAAGAACCGCTCTGATTGGTTCCCGGTCAGTATTTTAAGCAGAGTGCACGCGCAACGATGATCTTGATTGGTCATTCGTATTTAGTGCTTGATTGCAAACCCTTGTATTACGGAGCGAGCGAGCACAGGTCTCTCTATCTTGGTATCGTCAGTTTGAATTTCCGATATATGAAAGTAAATGAATGCTTATTCTGGTTATCATTTTGTTAGTTGTGTCAAACGATTCTACCGTAACCGGGCAAAGACAGCGGTTTTCGTGCGTGAGGAGCGATTTGACATTTGGCATTGATGACGTATGCGATGGACGGGTCAGCTGCCCTTATTGGGATGATGAATATATTTGCGGTAAGTAATTAAACAATCACGGATTAATTCAATTTCAGAGGCCAGGTCTATCCTAACGAAAAATCGATCTATTAAAATGGGACAATGTAAACGAAGATAGCGCGGCAATTTGAATGAGAATCGGAATTATGTAAAATAAAAAAGCGATGGGACAAATTTTTTTTCAGTTTCGCATGATGTAAATGAGGGTGCCGACGCTTACCTTTTCTTTCGTATTATATTAGAATTATCAAATCAATTTCATTGGATGCAGCAAATCGATGCTTGCTAATACTAGGAAAGAAATGATCTCCACCAAATCACAATGAATTAGAAACGTTTACATCCCCCATTTTATTAATAATAACTTTTTTTTCCATTGGTAGCCACTTCAATCTCGTAACTGCTCTACCAACGGACCCTGTAAAATATTATTATTACCCTTCTCCATTCTAAATGCTTAGCTCCTAGAAAAAAAAGGCAGAAAGGCCATTTTTATAATTCTTTGATATGACTCGACCGGGGATCGAATTCACGACCTCCCGTTCATAAGGCGGACGCTCTAACACTGACCCAACATGCCCATAAATACAGTATCAAACAAGAGTTAATTATTGGGGGGGGGGGGATTAAACATATTTCATATTTGTTTTGTGACGTCATCGGCTTTCCCATTTATATATCACTATGGAATTGCCGATATCTAATAATTTATGTGTAAATATACAAAACTGAGAGATACCGTTTAAGCGCAACGTCCTTGATGCATTTTGTTAGATTGCAAAGACTTGATAAATTTTTTTTGTAGCGCATAGGGGGCCTTATTTTTTCATATCATACATGTACATTATTTTTTGTTCACGCTACTGTGTGACCCCTCCCAGTCGGATATCAGGGTCCCGTAAAACAAAGGTTAGCGATTAATCGTACGCTTGATTTTCACGATTGATTGTGTCTTGTAGTCAATGGAATCAATCGTAGAAAAGTGTTTCTACCATCATTGCTAAGCTTTGTGTTACGGGCCCCTGATACGCAACTGATTTGGGTTTTTTTCTTCCCTTACTTTTGAACCCCTAGATAACAATGGCTGTAGCTTGGACGAATACAAGTGTGACTACGGCAACTCGTTTCAGTGTGTACCCTTGACCTCAGTTTGTGATGGCTTCTCGGACTGTGAGCTGGACATCGACGAGTCACTATGCGGTAAGGTCCGGGGAGTACTTCATGCAACAATTATGTCACCATTTACTTTTGTTATAAGCTACTGCTAATCCTTGAATCTGATTGGCTGATAGCAAATTAGTCGTCGAAACCGCTTACAAACTTTTCACGGAACATTCCACTTCCTGTCAGGCGGGTGGGGGAGGCGAAGTTTAATGAGAGTGGACATTTACGGTGTGTGTGTGTGTGTGTGTGAGGGTGTGTGTATGAGGGTGAGTGAATGAGGGTTTGCGGCAGGTTGGTGGTTGATGAGGGTGTGTGTGTGGTGTGTGTGTGTGTGTATGAGGGTGAGTGAATGAGGGTTTGCGGCAGGTTGGTGGTTGATGAGGGTGTGCGTGTGTGGTGTGTGTGTGTATGAGGGTGAGTGAATGAGGGTTTGCGGCAGGTTGGTGGTTGATGAGGGTGTGCGTGTGTGGTGTGTGTGTGTGTGTATAAGGGTGAGTGGATGAGCGTTTGCAGCATGTTGGAGGTTGATGAGGGTGTGTGTATGTGAGAGGAGTGCCGATGTGTGTGTGGCAGCATCACCTTTTCAACAACATGTAAGAAATATTCATTGATATTTATTGCCATAGATTTGTAAATTTGGTAACAAAATAACAATTTTGATAATTTCTAATAATTTTAAAGTACACAGTAAAATGCCTCTTGCAACCTGTAAGCTGCTTTAATCTATAAACTGATCAGATATCGTTAACATCTAAGACATTATGTTAAGAAATGCAACAATTCTCAATTTCGAGTATTCATTGCTTAAAAGAAAAGTTCTATATGTTTAAATGCTTGAGCTTTCTTGCACTCTTTAGGCTTAAAAAAAAACACCCAAAATTTTCACAATCCAAGTTGTATAAAAATTGGACATTGCGTTAAATTTTGTTTTTAATGTATTGTATCTTTTATTATATCTCATATGTTTACTCTTATCTGTCTTTGCATAATCTTTTTTCTCATCTTCCTTTCCCCGGTTTGACATTTATTTACACCTTTTTTGTATAAGAATCGTTTTTTCTTGTTATGTTTTTATTTTATTTTAAGGGGAGGTGCAGATTGTGACACAATGTTCAGAATATTAGTTGAATGTTTGTCTCTTTCTCTTAATTATGCTTCCTTGTTCTCCTCTTTTTCTTTTTTTATTTGGAGGGGGAGGGGCATGACCCCACACCCCTGCCACCCATCTTCACGCCACTAATGTGTTTCACCCTGTTTTAATCTGTTTTAGATCCACTTGCCGATTGTGTGCCGTCGTGCCAGTGTTCTGCCTACAGTATATCTTGTTACGATAATAGCGTTCTCGAGGACAGAGACGTGTGGAAATCAGCAAGATATTTGTAAGTTTTAGAGGAAAAGGTATGAGTCATTGCCCCCCCCCCAAAAAAAAAAAAAAGAACACCAAAATCAAATTTCATCAGCGTGATCGCTCGAACGATGTTCTCATTCTGTTTCTGCTAGTCCGCAAAGTGCCAGATAAAAATGGGAGAGACAAAACAAATTGGCAGAGGTAAAAAAAAATGGAAGAGGAAGTAATGGCAGAGGTAGAAAACAAAGAGGTAGACAAAATGGCCCAAAACAACAACAAAAAACAAACAAACATGGGGATAGTGAAGGGTTGGTGGTGCAGGTTACACTTCGTAATTCCGAATGTTCTTTATTCCGAAGGTTCGTAATTCCGAAACATGTCAATTGCCCATACCTCGATGTTCGTTAATCCGAAAACGTAAAAAGGGCTCGTTAATCCGAACATTTGTCAACAGTTGCGTTATTCCGAAGGTTCGATAAGCTGAACACGAAATAAGGCTCGATATTCCGAAGGTTCGTTAGTCCGAAAACGAAATAAGGTTCGTTGTGCCGAAGGTTCGCTAATCCGAAAACGAAATAAGGTTCGTTGTTCCGAAGGTTCGTTAGTCCGAAAACGAAATTGGGTTCGTTAATCATTACATTTTCGGACTAACGAACCTTTGGAATAACGAACCTCACTTTGTTTTCGGACTAACGAACCTTCGGAATTACGAACCTCATTTCTTTTTCGGACTAACGAACCTTCGGAATTTATACTAACCTTCGGAATTACGAATGTATGCGGGTGGTAGATGAGTACCTCGTTATCTTCTGACAATCAGAGGTTTTTATGAATGTGGAGAGAGCGGTAAACCATCCATGATGCTAGTCTCAAATTTCCAAAACAGGGCCTAATGACACAAAGGTTAACGATGAATAACTAATTTGAAAGAACATTTTTGATTGGTTCTTCGTTAGACAACTGAGCAAAAGGCCAAATATTCAGCAGTGATCTTGATAGGCCGTTTCTCGTATAGCCGATCGATCCGTCATGGGTGATGGAACGTGATATCCCATTGGTTCGACACTATAACCGCCACCATTAGTACGATGGTTTTATGCGTTTATTTGCGTTAGATACCATACATTTTGTTTTTCGCAAAAATCATTGTAAGTAACAGAGATACGTGATATTTATGGCTATATGCTTCATTTTTGTAGATGCATCAAATGATTATTAACTTCCAATGGATATACATTAAGCCCTCTTGTTTTCTATTTTTGCTTTTCAGGAATTATCTTGGCGCATACACGAACGGAACAAAACTGCCCTTGTCGATGCCATTCGAAGTAAGAGGATACCCACTCTTGACACAGCTGTAAGGAGAAGTAAACTTAATCACATTGATCGTACACTCTAAAAAAATATTGGGTGAAAATGCTCCATGAGGCAGGGGCCGCGGAATGGTTTTCAAAGTTGGGGGGGGGGGGCTGACCATGCAAAAAATCACAATCATATGATCATTTTTACGCTTTTGTACATGGTTTTTTGGAAAAAAGTGGGAGGGAGCCCCCCCCCCCCCCCGCTTCCGCGGACCCTGTGAGGGTAATTATGTGTCCAACCAACATTGGGCATTTTCATTTATCCAGTATGATGAAAGTGTTTCCCATTCTAGAGTAATTGCTGCGTATTTTTTAACCTTACTGGACAATATGTTTCCCACATTGGTTACAAACATAATTAACCTCTTGCTGGTTAAAATATATACCAATATTTTGTTTTACAGTGTATATCACCCCATGAATTTGTACAAAATTATATGAAAAACATTTTGTCAGCGCTTCTGAAATCCCGATGCGCTAATTCTACATGGTCGATACACACGCCCGCGGAGAAAACGCGCAAAATAATGCGGTAGGTCGAAAACGCCAAAAGTCAAGAGTCTTGAAATTGAAGCAGGAATGCGAGTTTTACTCACCAGACTTTCTTGCCATGCCTCGTCTGCATTTATCTTTTGAATAGCTGCAATAAAATCACGAAATTGCTACCTCGCGCCACTACTACCCGATTCTTTTAAAATATTATTCAACACTTTGTCCGAACAAAGGCCTATCGTTACTTTTTCAAATTATGCGCCACGGAATGTAATAGGGTCATAATTATGGTAATAAAACCAATTATTGAATCTAAATGAAATAATAAATTCAGTGTCCATAAAAGACATAAAAGACATGTGGTCGTGTGGTCCAGTGGTTAGAGCATTGGACTCATAATCGCAAGGTTGTGAGTTCGAATATCCACTCTGCCATTGTCTCCACTTTCATAAAAAGGCCCAAGAGTAATATATGTCGTCTATGAAGTCAGCCACTATGACTGATTAACCTAGACGTAAAATGTTTCCTAGATAATTGGTTATATACCAGCTTGGCGTTTACAAGCAAAAATGCTGTCCTGCCGAGTTCCTACTGGAGTTACCATAAACAGAAACAGAAACCGACATTAATGTATCATAATGTATTCTAAGTTTTTACCTTATTTTGGGCGTGGATGCTACCACAAGCTTTTTGAAGTACCTCTATGAATTGTGGTAAATTTGTATTGTTTTACGTCATTTGTTTCAGGCTTATCGGCGAAACTGGCCTGAATGAAATGGTTCGGGCTGACTTCGAGAATTTGACAGAGCTAATCATTCTGTAAGTATGGTCCAAACGGAAAAGTTAGAAGCCTTACACGGCGTCCACTGTGTGAAAAATAGAGATTTAATCCTTAAGATCTACTATTTTAAACTCATCGTTATGACTCTTCTTTTTGACACGACGTGAACAATGTGTCAACATCGAATACTTTCATATCCTCTTTTATTTTCAGTTTTAAGCAACGTTAATTTCTATTTTACTGGAACTGTGCAAGATTTTTTTTTTGCGGCCGGATTGCGAAAAAAATGAATGCTTGTATAGGCAAGCAACCACATGACCGAAGACAGAAGGGCCTCTCTGAGGGACTTGTCAATGAGCACAAATGGTCACAACCAAACGGGCTCATGTGTTAAATTAATATCTAAGAATCCTTTATCGGCCATTTTCCCTTTGATCTCAACAAAACTGTGACAAAACAATTGAAATGATTATTGTCGATCAGGCATGGAGCGTTCAAAGATTTTATATAAGTTCGATTGTCTTATGAACAACATTCTCCCAATTTTGTTGTATACAACGATGATCACGTGCATATGGTTTGGTTTAATTTATAATCTTACAGGGATTTATCTTATAATACCATATCTCGGATTGAGGATCTAACTTTCAACAGTTTGAATAAGCTGGCAAAGTTGTGAGTATGCAGTTTTATGATGCATGCCTTTTGGCAAAATAAGGGAATACAAGGGTCACAATAAAAAAATGCATATACATATACATATAGTAATTTATATATACATATATATATATATATATAAATATATGCATAAATATACAGTGACTACATTACTTGCGACAATATTATTTCCCCTCGATCCGCACAAATAAACGCTTCAGATAACGATGATGATGATAATAATAACAGCAATGATAATAAGAACAATATTAATAATAAGAATAAGGACAAAAGTAGTACTACTACTAGTAGTAGTAGTAGTAGAAGTAGTAGTAGCAGTAGTAGTAGTAGTAGTAGTAATGATGATAATATTTCAATAATAATGATGAATGGCGATAGTGTTGTTAGTGTTCATTGTAGTATTTGTAAATTTGTTCATGTGTGATATTCACTTTCCAAATTTTATTCAGTGTAATGAGAATATCGTTGTTTCAATTCATCATTTCATTACTTCCTTCGCATAATATTTCTTTTAGAATCACAAATTAACAGTTGTATGTGTCACATTTGTCAACAGGCATTTAGCATATAATTCTATCAGCTCCTTGTCGAATAGTACCTTTACTGGATTAAACAGCCTGGCGACATTGTAAGTAAAGCAAACCATTCAGTTCAAAATGCATTCTATAAATAAAAAAATAAAAAAAAATAAAATTAGATGAACATATTCATGTACACATTTGAAATCGTAATAACGGGAAGTTCACCCCGAAGAAAAGTTATTTGAAAACATAGCAGAAAAAATAATAAAAAAATATTGGTGAAGGTTTGAGGAAAATCCATTAAAATTTAAAGAAAGTTATTAGAATTTTAAGATTTGTATTTGTGACGTCATAAAAGAGCAGCTGCCCGATATGTTATGTAACATAAAATGCATGAATTTAACTTTTTTAAGGGTTCCTGATGACTTATTTTTTGTTTTCTTTTCATTATCGGATGTGAAATGATTTGTCTATTGATATACAAAAGGTACAATAAAACCATAATTCAATTTTCTGACAAAATTATATTTCATTGTTTTTTTTTTACCATTAGTTATGTAGGAATGCTGCTCGCATATGTCGTCACAGATCAAATGATTATAATTTTTATAATTTTTTAATTCTTTGATGGATTTTTCTCAAACCTTCGGCAATAGTTTTGATTATTTTTTCTACCATTCTTACAATATTTTTGGAAGGGTGAACCTCCCCTTTAAATAGTATTGCACGATTAAATATTTTTAGTCATCTTTAACAATAAAAAAAGGAGAATTTATGGAAGTTATGTTCCATGCTGGAAAGAATACAGTATTACACAGTGTGATCACTGTGTGTTCACATAATGGATCATGTGCGAATATTATTCACACTGTTAAAATGCTCAAATTCAATAGTGTAAAGGTATTTTCCGATTGTGGACACCTCGACACAGTGACTGTTTAATGCGTGTTCACACGGTAGACTGTGTGAATATGTGATTCTCACTCTTGAAATGCTCAAATTTAACAATGTGTAGGTGATGTTTCACATTGTGTTCCACATTGTGTGGCACAAACTGTGGGACACATGAACAATCTAGGACACGCTCGGAGCATCTGGCGCAACATGTTGCGCCAGAGAGCAGAAAAATCGAAATTCATTTCTGTTTTGTTATTGATTAATGTTTTTTTTGTCAAATGTTCATATTTTTAAAAAAAATTTGAGATACTTGAAATAAAACTTTATGTACTCCCATGCTGCTTTATGAAATAGTTCTGATATATAAACCTTTTGAAATGAAACACTCTTAAGCATATTTATAATACGGATCTGGTATTTATCGAAAAATAAAGAAATTATTAGAATGTAAGATATAATATTTCGTTTTCTTGAAATACATTGCGGTATGTATATTGCATAGAGAGACAAAAAGTAAAAATCTCAGTCGGAAAATATCCTTCATCCTTCATGAATTCAATCTCCAAGAAAACATAATTGTTGTTTTAATTATCATAGCTCGCAATGTCAGTTTGTAATGACACCTTGATTTATTGATCTTAGGCCTATATCATACAACACTGACAGTGACTAAAATGACCATTAGAAAAATTCTTAATCTACATTGTACTATTCATTCACGATTAATTTATGGTTTTGATGACAGATATATGCCTTTCGGAATCAATAACAAAATGGTTATAGCACCTTCTTAAACTGTCATCATATTTCCAATCGAAAATTCCGCATTTCCATCAGGAAAATGAACATCGTCTCGTTTCATTACCCGTGATGCATCAATCTTGCAATACCCATGATGCAGCAGTTTTGTAACACCCATGATGCATCAATTTTGCACTAAAACGGAATGCAATAATTTTCCAATACCCAAGATGAAACAATTTTGCAACACCCACAATATATCAATCTGCACTACCCAGGATGCATCATTTTACACTACCCATGATGCATCATTTTGCACAACTCAGGATGCAGCGATTTGACAATAACCAAGATGCAACATTTTGCACTATCCAGGATTCAACAACTTTGAATTACCCAGCATGCAACACTGTTACATCATAGATATATAATCAGGAAATAATTCAATTCCTTAGGTATGTAGCTGATGTCGTTTAGTTTGAATGTGGGGGACTTCATTCTTCTTTTCTTTTTGTCATTGAGCAGGGATTTGTCTCATAACGTTATAAGATCATTGCCGAGCGGGGCGTTTGCGGGCTTGACTAGTCTGGAAGATATGTAAGTAATAGAATATAAACAATATCAGTATTGACCGCACAGAAACATTGATAACGCTAACAGAGGCCCCGTTACAACAGGTAATGTGGCAGCGATGCCTAATGTTACAACAATGCAGTATGTACACATTGAAGTAAATGTTTTCATTTCACAATCCGAAAGATGTGACTGGGCTTACTGTTAGCTGTGCGGGATGATAGAACAGTCATTAGTTAGACTATTTTTATCTCTTACTTTGACGTCCCTAGTTGAGGCCTAATTATGAAACGAATTATCGATTTAAGTGCATTACTCATACATTTTTTTATTCATCTTTTTTTTTTCAATACATAAGTAGGTTTATTTGAATTGCTTTTTTTTAATACAAGGAATCATTAATATTTCGTTCGAAAAAAAGGTATTCGTCATTTGAAACTGTTATTATGTTTCTACTCTTTGCAAATCACATGTATAGGTCTAAATTACTACACTCGGTATAGAAATTTTGCAAATTATATATAATCATATCAGTATCTGTTTTTACTCCATTATTTTTGTAGAAACCTAGAATACAATGCCATTTCTCGGATTGAGGCCTTCACATTTGCTGATTTGAATAAACTAACATATTTGTAAGTATCTATTTATATTGCAGACAGAAATGTAATGAACGTAGAATAAAATAATGATTATAAGATTTAAATCTTCTAATCTAATTGAATGCGTATACGGTAAACGTACCTGGAAGGCTTCGTTAGGGGGCAGGGGGTATTTTGTCTCGACTCTGTCGATCCCCTTATGGCAGTGGTCAAAAATCAAACCACTCTAAACCGGCCAATAGATTCTGTCATTCAAAATAGCAACATTAATTGGTCTGGAGTCGGTTCCAACGTTGTAACTGTAGCATAATACTGATAATGATGTTTCATAGATTATCATATGAAGTCCTTCAATCCTCAGACAATTAATGAATAGAATCATCTCCCGCGAATAGAAGTTAGCAATCAATCACTTCATACATTTGCATCAGCTTTGTTGAAATATCTCCAGTTAGACACTTAAAATATCATTATGCAATTTCAGTATTTTTTAGAATCAATTGTTGTCTCCCTGCTGTAGTTTTCATTTTGAAATTTAATCTATTTGATATGCCTATTTGTATTTCTTATCTAATGTCATTGATCATGTATTTTGTTTTATATTATGGGATTCCTACTTGTGTGGGTTTTTCTAAACCTTGTTTGGCAATCCAAGAATGTAAAGAATGTAACATTTCATTTTATTTGTCTGAATAAATTCAAATCAAATCTGCCGTAAGGGCAGTTTCCAATTCGGATTGGTGATTATCTGATAACATTAAAAATGCAAGCCTGATTTCAAATTGATTTCCAAATTGACATTTCTTTATTGAAATATCATATCAAGAAGCTAATAATATTGATTTTTTTTTTACAAACAATCACTTACTAGTATTATCGTTATTTCTTTTCCCCTTATGCTATTATTCACACACACACACCCTCACACACACCCACACCCACACATTCTCCCTTGTACACCCCTCTATCTTCTTCTCTCTCCCCATCTCATCTTTCTCTAACACGCATTAACACATACACATACACACACCCACACCATCCCCCCCACACACACACACCCTTACCACCCTCTGCATGTGAACAGGGATTTGCAAAACAATGAGATCGAATCACTGTCTAATCACTCTTTCATCGGATTGACAAGTCTGAGAAACATGTAAGTTGAATGATTGATGACTGATGATGACGATGATTGTAAGTAGCTGAATATATGGACATCAATAAATTTCTGTGTCAGCGTGTCCACATCGGTACAACGCCTTAATGTAGCATGAAACGTGCGTAAAATTATGTCTGTATCGAAGATATAACTATTACATTATTTTTCACACAAAGGCGCCCAAATGATTTCTTATGCAACGGAATGTTTTATGCATATCCAACGCTTATGGCTGAATCGACTTTTGAAAACAAATATTAAAAGATCAATATTTATTACAAGATATCCGATCTGATGCCATGACACACGTGACGAAACTGGCTAAAAATCAGGATGATCAGTTTTGAAAGATTCTAACAAGTGAAACTGTGATGACTGTCATGTGGCCGTGTGCAAAACCGTTTGGACTCACTACACTGTTTGTGAATCAAAAGCATGCATTAAGTTTGAACTCTCGGGCGTTTATAAAGACACATTGTTAAATGTGACAATGCTATCATACACTTTAATTTATATTTTTTCTGTTATTTTGTTGTCTATGATAACTTTTTTCATTTCACTGATTCCTCATATTTTTTCAAATGTTTTGTTGAACAATTTTTGTATTACTGATTTTTCTGATATTAATGTATTGAATTCATTTATTCTATCTTTTATGTATCTATTGTTATTTTATGTTAACAGGAATATACTGACAAACAGTCAATCTGAGCTTGTTATCCTGTATAGGACAAATATTGTAATGAATAAAATAGTAGATAAACAAATAAATATAAAACAAAAGTATTGTATTTACATATATGCAATGAGACCACATATCAACAGCCTTCTGTTAATTTTCAATAAATATAATTTCATTTTTATATCAATCTGCTAGGGCATAAAACACCAAAAAAGGATGACATGAAAATGTAAATTAGATTAGTCCACTTAATTATAGATCTTTTTCTATTTCAGAATGTTGAGGTATAATAGGATTGCCGTTTTGCCAACGGGAGTTTTCAGAGATCTACATAGTATGGAAGACTTGTGAGTGAAATGCTGTATATATATATATATATATCTTTTTTTGGGGGGTGATAAGGTTTGTAAATTGAATTACTATATCTTTTATATTTCCATTCTAAATGGAAAAGATGATGGCATAGTGCCTACGCAGTGATTCATTAGTTCTTTAATTTTGTGAAATTCATAAATTTTGTAATTTTGTGAAATTTACGAATAATGTACGAGCCGGGATCTTACTTGTTTGGTTTGTTTTTGCCACTAAGGACCACATTTTCAAAATATATGCGGATCACAGAGAAATAAAAAGGGTGAGATCACAGATTCTAACAATTCAAGGTGATAGAACAGACAGTTAAGATATCCTTCCTTTTTAGGACAACAATGGTGATTTTCATTCTACTAGATGAAGATAAAGATATGGGCAGGAGATAAACTGTATTTATATTTGTAAATTTGTTGATAACAAGCAAGCACCAAATTTCCATTTAATTGGACAATAAATTCAATTCAATTCAACATGTTACATTGTAAATTCGTTTGTCAATTAAACAAAAGCATGTTCGAGTTCGTTGATGGATATATTTTATTAGTTCAAACATTAGACTTTAACCCGTTCAATTCGCCCCGTATTTGTCGTTGTTTATCCCATTATACTTTCGCCAATTATTGTTTGTTTATAATAACCTCTGTTTTTTCTTGACGTCCTATGATTTCACTTACTTTTTCCTTAAATGGAAAATTGTCTGGGAAATGAATTATATAATTACAGGTTTTGCTGTTCTTAAGTTATTCCTCATTTTGCTTATTTTAATCCTATATCATTTTTATTTCATCAATATACATCAAAAAGACTTTTTAATTTTTGGGAATAAACTTGTTAACAAATATTCTTATTCAGTTTTTAAGTTACTCTCTGTTTTTCTTCACATTTTCAAGAGACCTTCACTTTACAGGAATCGAAGAACTGAAGCCGGGATGTTTTCAAGGAATGGATATACTGAAGAATTTGTAAGAAAATCACTGAATAGGAAATAGTGTTGCTATCAAATATTCAATGCCGGTTACTTTTACCAGTGTTGGAATGGGCTGAGCTTTCGAAACGATGCAATTTCTATCGAGTCTGTCCGTGTGTGATCCGTGTGACACAGAACAATGTTCAAATTTTGGCGGCTCGATTATTTCCAAAATTTTGATGAAAATAAAAGTTATATTACCCCTAGGATCACCCCTAAATAAATAAATGAATAAAATGTAAAATAAGTAAAGAAAGAATGAAATACATCGCTTATAAGGCCTAAGAATGTTTTGGAATGAACTCTGGTATTACTGGAAATATTTTGTTCTATGCAGATGCAAGTGTTCGGAGAAATACCCCTCCCTAATAATATCACTGAACCTATATCTCATGCCTACATTTTTGTCTATTTTCCAAGTCATTTTGTGTTACACTGCATTTTATTTTTGACAGGAAGCTCAATGAGAACAGCATCAATTCACTGCAGTCTGGAACATTTATGGAACTTGGGAATCTTGCAAATTTGTAAGTATAGCATAGCAATAAGACCGAAAATCTTCGAAAACGAGTCATTATTATTATCATGTTTCATTTAGCATTCTAATCCTACAAAGGTTTAATGACAAGAGAAGCATTTCCACCTGAACAATGATTCTTTGTTGTATATTTCTCGACAGATTTCTTTCTCATAACAACATTTCCGACATTGCTATCGGTGCCTTTGCAGGTCTGCATTCTCTTCGGTTTCTGTAAGTATCGGTTATCGTGACACAGCGGTTAAAAAACCGACTCCAGACCGGCCGATATGCTATTTCCAGTGACATACCATCGATCGGTTTAGAGTCGGTTCGTTGGTGTGAATGGGGCATCTGCTTCATACTCACTATGACAGTTCGTTGGTTTGGTTCTAATAAGAAGTGGCGTACATGTGAGGGGCTTTGGGAAGGGGGCCATGGACCCACCCCTAGATTTTTCACGACCAAAAACAAGAGAGACAGAGAAAAGGAAAGAAAAGGGAAGTGATGAGGGTGAAATGTGATTATGAATATTATGTCAAAATTGATCACAAAATTGGAGTTTTGTAGTGAAAAAAATGTGTAAAGTTTTGCTGGATGACTTCGCTCGCTTACAAATTTTGCCCCGATGCGCCATATCTTTCCCCCTAAAAAATGGTTCATTGCGCCACTGCTAATAAACACACATTAAAAGTTGAATACAAATTGTGACGTGATAGGGGAGGGGCACCAACAGTATCCGAAATTTTAAATGTTTTTCCCGTCCATCGTAAAAACCAATGCACTGAGGGAATGAGGCAGGAAATCCTTACACCTATATAAGGGTGGACTGCCTCAACACCCCCCCCCAAAAAAAAAAAAAGTTGATGATAATGATAATAAGTTTATCATAACTGAATGATTGAATAATTAATCAAACGCATAAATAAGTAAATATATGGAAAATAAACTGATAGATGAATGAATAAATACAAGAAAATCAATTCATTGATTTGTAAATAAAAAAAGTTACAGATGAATTAATAAATGAATGGATAATGAATATACAAATAAATAATAATTATGATAATAGAATCAACAAAGGAACAAAAATATAATTAGTTGATAAATATATCAGGAGATTTTCAAATATGAATATCAAGAATATGTTGTCATAATTGATTTCAGCCACACCACCACTAGCGTACCTACGGGGGGGGGGGGGCAGAGGGGGCAGTCTGCCCCCCCTGACGAGCTTGAAAGACTTTTTTGCCCCCCTGACGAGCTTGAAGACCTTTATTGCCCCCCCTGACGAGCTTGAAGCTTTTTTTTATTTTTTTTTGCTTGTCAAATTTTTTTCTGGTACGAAATCCTTCATTTGTGATTGAAGACCTTTTTTTTTTTTTTGCTTGTCAATTTTTTTGGCGGACGGTTTTGGCCCCCCTGTGAAAAATCCTAGGTACGCCATTGTACACCACCTAACTGCTCGGATGGAATTTACGCCACTGAAGCGAAAATCAAGACATTTAGGTGGCAGGTGTGCATCCAAGACATATCGAATTAAAATGGTATTGGTTTATTCATATTCTGACTATAATTGTTATTGTTTACAGTGACCTGGAATATAATAACATCAGAGAAGCACGAAAGGGGATATTTGATGATCAATTCAATCTAGCTTGGTTGTAAGTACATTTAATATTTCTTCCTTGGTTTTCGCCAATCAAAGAATCAACTGTGACATTTCTTCCGAGAGGATCTGCGATTGCGTACGTCTAGGATATAGATCCCGAAAATCGTTAGAGGAAAATACCGACAATCTAGACAGTAATGTGCAAATAATGTGAATGATGACGATGATGATTGTGATAGTGACGATGATGATGCTGCTGGCTATGGTCATAATGTCATATTTGATGAAGATCACCACGCTGCATATCATCTAAATTGGCGGCGAAGATGATGCTGATGACGGACTTTATAGAATATGCTAAGGCTAAGCAACGATTTCTGTACAAAAAAAAATCGTCACGAAGATCTAAATAAAACAAGCAACATAGAAACTGAAACTATGTGAATTAACAATTATTATCGAATGACGGCGATGATGATGATGGTTTTGATAATGGTGGTGATTATGATTATGGTGGTGATGGTGGTGGTGATGATGATGATGACGATGATATGTTACACATAGTAATATTAATCGATACGAGACTGGTGTGTTATTATCATTAGAGTATTCATGACATGCTTCATGTGTTTTCCTGTCTGACCATGCTTTTATTGTAATTTTTTAAATATGACTTATATTGATTTTATTCAGGGCCGTAGTCTTTCTTGAGGGGCGTCCTTTTTTTCAAGCCTTTGAGCTTATGACTGTCCCCTCCCATGCAATGATTGTTTATTGTTATTTTACCGTGAAATATTGTCAGTATATTTTATGTTGTATGATTAATATTTTGCATGGAAATAAAGAATCAATCAATCAATGATGGAGAAAATGGCAATGATGCCGTTCGTGCTGATGGAGAAGATACTTATAATTGTTTTGATCTGACATCGACAATACTGTTGGCAATATTTATGACTGAGTTAATGACAATATCCCTGTTCGTACTTTTTTATTATTAGTATTAGGACCTACTTGTTGATTTTTAAAATATTTTTGAACCTTTTTTTCATTTGCAATTCCTAAAACCTCTTTTCACTCACCAGGTCTTTCACCTACAACCCACTAGAATACATTGAACCAGGAACCTTCCAGAATCTGAGTCGGTTAGAGAATCTGTAAGTTTCTGTTTTAAAGGGGAAGTTCATACTGAATTTTGTTGTAAAAATAACAGAAAAATAAAATAATATAAAATATTGGTGAAGGTTTGAGGAAAATTTAGGCCTATTAGAATTTTAAGTTTCGGATTTGTGACGTCATAAATGATCAGCTGCTTCATTTGTTGTGTAATATAAAATTCATAAATTCCAATTTATTTTAATGGTTCGTGATGACTTATCTTTAGAAAGGGGTGTGAAATGATTTGTCTACTGATATACTGAAGGTGCATGGCAAACCAGTTTCAATTTTCTGAGAAAAAGATATTACATTGATCTTTTTCCCATACAATATGTCGGAAAGCTGCTCGCATGTGACGTCAAATATCATCTGAGTAAAGTTATAATAACTTTTTTTATTCTTTGATGGATTTTTTTGCAAACCTTCGGCAATATTTCTTATTACAGTGTATTTTCCTGCTATTTTTACAATATTTTTTTGTCTGTGTGAACTTTCCCCATTATAAATTGATTTTATTTATTTATTTACCAACAATATTCACATGTTTGCAGGTTATGAAACGAATTGCATAACAGTTACACATACCATGCAAACAGTTTACACATACATTTATACATGGCTCAGCAGCCAATCAAAATCAAGGTTACCATGGTAGTTGCAAATCGTGGCAAAGTTACAACAGTTGTAACTCGTTATTAAACGGGCCCCTGGTCCCATTGGCTGACGGACAAAAAACGTATTCATAACGGATACAGCGGACAAGCAAAATTTACAAAATTAAAATTTTAAAGCAAAATTTCGGGGTGGCTCCATCCCTTTTTATCCACTCCAGACAATGGACAAAATGGGCGAACAGTTGACGGATGCTCGATGGATATAGAGCGTATGAAACACGTATGCAAAGAGTACACAACGGATACATAACGTTTTTCAACGAATGGCAAGATTCTTTTCAGTTATACATCCTCTCTGCTTCCGTGAGTGCAGTGGGACCAAGCCTCTAGATTCAACTCGGGCAAAATTACCTGATACTTTTCACAAAATCTCAAATGATTAATCATCCCCTCCTTTTCTCCTTTTTAGAAATATGGTCAATGTCCAGTTGGAAAATCTCCAGGCAGATACCTTTACAGGGATCCAGTCTCTAAGAGGATTGTAAGTAAAGCAAAAATGAGAATCAAATTGATATTTTTAATGTAATGAAATTAAAATGTTAGTGGAATTTATATTAAGATCCCATCTTGAATTTTTGTGAATGGTTTATAATTATTTTAGTGTGTATATCAGGAACGGTCTGAAACTAAAGGTAACGGATAAATCTGATGTTGTCAATGTTTTAATGGAAAGTAATTGCACAAAATTATATCAAACCCAGTAGCAACACATATTGCACTTGATTTTGGCTATAGATGAGAATAAAGAAGAATTCAAAGTATTGTGAATAAAAAGATATTTATTTCGTTCGCACATAGCATTTTTGCAAATGTTGAATCCACTTGACTAGCATTTAATGCTTACGAATTTGAGTCTTGTGGTGGATTATAAACATCTGTTTTAATGTGTATTTCAGGTCAACAGATGACTACAGGCTTTGTTGTTTATTCGAAGAGACTGATAACTGCAGTATAATAACCACAACTTTCTTGGATTCCTGCTCCCGCCTCATGCCGAACACTTTCTTGCGGATATCCCTTTGGGTCATTGGTTTGGGCGCCCTCATCGGCAATATAACTGCTCTTGCTTTGCGGTGCCGTAAAGATGATTCACCCAGCGCAAAGACTCAAGGTTTATTCATTACGAACCTAGCCATCGCAGACTTCCTCATGGGAGTCTACATGATAATCATATCGTCAGCAGATGCGTACTTTGGGGAATATTTCTTTCTCGTCGCAGAACAGTGGCGTGGCTCCATCGCTTGCAAATTCGCGGGATTCATCGCTTTTCTGTCCAGTGAAACCTCCGTCTTCATCCTTGCAATCATTACGATAGATCGGGTCCTATGTGTTGTATTCCCGTTCGGTAAAATTAAGTTTCGAGCTACTTCTGCTCGCGTTGGTGTGGCGTTAATCTGGACCACATCTTTTGTCGTGAGCATCGTTCCTTTGATCCTTAGTTCCTACGTCAGTGGTTTTTATGGCCTATCAGATGTCTGTATGGGACTACCACTCAATGTCGAATCAAAAGCGTCGGGTGAACTTATGTATAATACAGTGAGTCGAGTGTGGGAATTCGTCGCTACTTCTGATACATCGGAGGGACCGAGTTGGGCTTACTCAATCGCCATATTCCTCGGGGTGAACTTTTCAATCTTTATCCTCATTCTAATCTCCTACGTGGTCGTATTTGTGTCCGCTCGAAGGTCGGCACGCAGTGTGGCCAGTAAGGGAGCAGCCAGTTCTGCTGACCGCGCCCGTGAAGTGAAGCTGGCCATACGAATGTCTGTGATAGTCCTGACTGATTTCTTTTGCTGGATGCCAGTCATCATCATGGGTATTCTATCCCAATCTGGTGCAGTGACCCTTCCGGTGTCCCTCTATGCTTGGAGTGTGGTCTTTATCCTGCCAATTAACGCATCTATCAATCCATACATATATACCTTTATCGCATTGTGCGGTGGCTCGAAGAAGAAACCTACATCAAGGTCGTCGAAATCGTCAAAGTCATCGATGAAGTCTTTTTGGACTTCATCGTCATCTTGGATTTCAAGGTGGTATTTTTCGAGAAAGTCGTCTTCGTCAACACAATCGTCTTCGTCGTTTTCATTGTCAAAGTCAAAGCCGTCTTCAAAGACCGCACAGTCTACCACCGCGAATGATGCACCAGAGTAATGGGACATCACCGGAGGGAGTCCAGGGTTTCGTTTCATAAAGCTGTTCGTAAGATAAGATAAGAGCGACTTTAAGAACGACTGGCGAACCTTTCTTACGCGATTAACCATCGCCAATGAATATATCATTTACCACAAGAAAGGATTACCAGTCGTTTTTAAAGTCGCTCTTAACTAAAGCCCCTTTCACAATTGACGTACGACCTGTTTACGACCACCTGCAACAGTTTTTTCTTGTTGTTGCACGATCGATCCCATGGTGTCTTGCGAGCACTCGCAGTCGTTGTAGACGATCGCACAAACTCGAGGTGGTCGGAGGTGATCGTGACTGGTCGCATCTGAACTTTGAACATGTTCAAAATCCAAACGCGATCAAATACGATTGATTCACTCGCAACAGGTCGTACCATCGGTCGGGCGATCATCGTGTGAGTGTTGTTCAACGTTGTACGACTTGGTGCGAGAGGTGGCACAACTAAGTATAGTCGCATTTAGTCGACTGGAGGTCGTACAACACTTGCACATGTGCTGGAGACCTACAGAGACAGTCTTGCGACTGGGTGCGATAATATGAGACTGTTGCAAGACCGATCGAAATTACGGCTTACTACATTCCACTACCGTTGCATTCGCATGTATGCGACCGTTCAGCCCCTTTCACAATTGACGTCCGACCAGTTTACGACTGCCTGCAACAGTTTTTTCTTGTTGTTGCACGATCGATCTCTTGGTGTCTTGCGAGCACTCGCAGTCGTTGTAGACGGTCGCACGAACTCGAGGTGGTCGTGACTGGTCACATCTGAACTTTGAACATGTTCAAAATCCGAACGCGATCAAATACGATCGATTCACTCGCATCAGACCGTACCCGGGGTCGTACCATCGGTCGGGCGATCATCGTGCGAGTGTCTTTCAACGTTGTACGACTTGGTGCGAGAGGTGGCACAACTAAGTAGTCGCATTTACTTGACTGGAGGTCGTGCAACACTTGCACATGTGCAAGCGACCTACATGTACAGAGACCTGTCTTGCGACTGGTTGCGATAATAATATGGACCATAAGACTGTTGCAAGACCGATCGCAACGGCTTACAACATTGCACTACCGTTTCATTCGCATGTATGCGACCGTTCCACTCGCAATCCCTCGTGCAACACTCGCATGTGATCGCACGAGCACAATAAGAGTATATGCGACTTACTCGTGCATCGGGGTTTACTGGTTGTTTTGTTGTACGACAGCTGTTGCAACTGTGAAAGCCTCTGTGCGATCTTATGAGATGACTAGCGATTGATGCCTGTTGCAGCCTGTCGCACGACCAAAAGGTCGCAAATGGTCGTACGTCAATTGTGAAAGGGGCTTTACGCACAGCTTATTAAACACTCTCTGCCTGTCTAAAGACAGAGGAGAGATATTTCCTTTACCAGGAAAATATCGAAAAACATGCTTTTAATTTTCAAGTTGAGACTATACATTTAGAGTATTTGGACGATATTTTTGTTTGAAAATTGGCGAAAGCCGAAGCTCTCGTCACATTCGAGATGTTTGACCAAGTATCTTCCGAGAGCCCAATCTTTAATATACCACAAACTCTATCTAAATCTAATTTTGCGTTGCACCTCCATTCACTCTCATGATTTAAAAAAAGGGAAAAAAGTTCGCAGAATTGATACTGGAAAAGACAGAATGTGTTCTTTCTAATGCACCCTTAAACAAAATAAATATTGTTATATTATGTGCAAAGTAAAATGAATATGCATACAAATATTTTACGATACCACTGCATACCAGTATCCGAGAAACATTGGTCATCTAGTGCTTGCTACCTATTTCCATAATGAATGAATCTTTGAATGAATGAATGAATCTTTATTTCGTTTTAATTCCGATATAGTAAATAGAAAAAAAAAGTAAATAATTACAGGATAATATACATAATACATGCGCTACTTTTTATGGAACATTAGTAACACCCATGAGAAAAGGTGAAAATGAAATGTGGTGACCTACTAAGAAGCTTAGCTTGTGGGCCATAGACCACCAGAATGTTAAAAAACTTACATTAGCAATTATTTAAAACATCATAGAACAAGCAAACAAAGAATGGGAGTAAATAACCAAAGTACAGATATACATATTTACAAAAGATACACCAAAAAGTAACAAAAAAGTGAAATGCAGAATGCAAACAAATTCTATAAGACCTAAAGTATAAGAATTTGAAATTCGAAAAGAAGAAAGAAAAGAGGAAAAAATAAAGAAAATAAGCAGAGCTCTATTTTTGCATAGATAATTGTGGGAAGAATACAATTTATAAAGTTAGACAAGATATGACCAGCAGGCATTCGTTTACTGATCTAAGTATTTCTTCAGTAAATCGGTCTTTAACTTGTTTCTAAAAACACTAAGGCTAACTGATTGCTTCAATGAAAAAGGAGTTCTATAATTTTGGCCCTGTATAAACAAAAGTATTTAGCCGAAAACTAGTTTTGACCAATGGCAAGTGGAGAAAAGAAACTTGTCTTGTATAGTAAGAATGGATTTGGTCATTTCTAACACATAATGAAGCAAGGGATAGTGGAAATTCTCTTTTATTTAATTGATACATAATGCAACCGAGGTTGAGATCAAATATGTCATGTAAATTAAGGAACTTGTTTTCATAAAACAAAATATTAGTGTGAGATCGTGAACTTACTCCACATACTAGTCTAATTACCCTTTTCTGGATTTTCAATAACCCATCTTAATGAACTTTAGCAGCGTTACCACAGGCAAGGATACAATAATTCAAGTATTAAAGGCACAGTGAGAGTTGAGTACAACATGCATAATATATTTTTGGGGAATATACTCTTCAATGAATTAATGACTCCTGAATTTCTGAAAAGAAGTTTACATAAATAAGATATGTGAACTTTCCACTTTAGCTTACTATCAATGTGTACCCCAAGAAATTTTGTACTCAAGACTTCAGTAATCTGAGCATCACTGATTGTAATATTACCTGGCAATGTTGCTAGGGTGTTGCTGAATAACATGTAGTTTGTTTTAACAAGATTTAAGGAAAGCCTGTTAGCAATGATCCATTCGTTAACAGAAAACAATTCTGAATTGATAGTTTGCAATAAATTGCAGGGGTTCTTTTCAGAAAAAATATGCTTGAGTCATCTGCAAACAGGATAAATGAAAGGATTTTTGATGACTGAGGGAAATCATTAATATATATGAGAAATAAGATAGGTCCAAGGAGTGAACCTTGTGGCACTCCACATGTAATTGACTGCATAGAAGACTTAACACCATTTATGAATACAAACTGTTTTATATAAGAGAGGTAGCTCTTGAACCACTCCAAAACCTTACCCCGGAATCCATAGAAAGATAGTATATACAAAAGGATGTCATGGTCAATCGTGTCGAAGGCTTTGGAGTAGTCTAGGAATATACCGACAGTATGTAGCCCATTATCTTTTGCGGAAGAAATTTTGTCAATAAAATGTAACAGAGCATGAGAGGTAGTGTGTTTTTCACGAAAACCAAATTGTTCAGGAGCGAGAATATTATTAATTTTCAAAAAATTCATAACACGAACAGAAATTGTTTTTTCAAGAATTTTAGAAAAACATGTAAGAAGAGAGATGGGCCGGTAATTTCCAACTTCCTGAGGGTTTCCCTTAAAATCGGCACAACTTTGGCTATCTTCATACTCGAAGGAACGATTCCATGTACAATAGTTAAATTGAATATATGAGTAATAGGAGAAACAATAACATCAATAACTTCTTTTATAAGCTTATTAGATAGGCCATCATACCAAGCAGCCTTATTTGTTTTCAAATTATGAACAATGTCAATCACTTCCTTTTCAACGACAGGAGTAAAGAAACATGAACAGGGAAGTCGATTACCAATTAAGGTAATCATTAAAAAAAGTTTTTGACTAGCGGGAAGACAAGATGACAATTGATTTCCTATTGATGAAGAGAATTGATTACAAGCGTTACTCATTTGTACATGATCTTCAGTCAAAACCCCATCTACCAAAAGTTTAGAGGGACCCTGCCTCTTTTGCTTTGAATTTAGCGTTTGTCTTGTAATTTTCCAGGTTCCCTTCATATCCTTGAAGACTGACTTAAACTTTTCATCATAATATGATTTTTCAGCATCTCGTAGTACAGGGGGGCGTTTCATGAAAGCACTTGTGGGACGTTTTATCCGACAAGTCCCATTTTATCCGACAGTTACCATAGGAACAGTACCTCTCAGCCAATCAACATCAGAGAAAGATGTCAGATCTGACAACTTGTCGGACGAAAATGTTGATGAAACACTCCCCTGGTGTTAAAATGTTCCTATAGCAAGAGTATTTCTGCTTCGCTCCTAATGTTCTCCTTAGTTTAAACTTACAAAATAGTTTATTTTTCTTGTTGATACATTTTAATAAAGATTTGGATACCCAAGGCATCTGAGGATATTTTCTTCTATCTTTTTGTTTCTTGCGTAGGAGAGGGAAATTCTTTTCATATAGAGTTGTCAACAATTCAAGAAATATACTGGAAGCTATTTCAACGTCAGACTCATTTAAGACAACACTCAAATCGGTTGCATTTAAATCACACTTGAACCTTTGCATATTTTCAAAGCCAAAATTACGAGAAAGAATATATTCATTCATATTCCTTTAGTTTTTTATACTTAATGGAAAAGAAGCAATTACTGGAAAGTGATCTGAAATATCAGAAATTAAGATAAATGATTTTATTGACGGTTGACCAACAGAGAAAATGTTGTCTATTAATGTTGAAGTATTTTCGGTTACACGCGTTGGTCTATTGATAAGCGGGACAAGATTAAAGAAGCAAGAGCATCTTAAAATCCATTCACTGATGCATTGGAACCATACCGCATAAGGTTTATATTCATGAATTTGCTTGGATATGATATTACAATGAATGATAATGTCAAATACATTTAGATTCATTCTATATTCAATGTATTATATTTGTTTTTATATATAAACATGTAAATGTAACGAAAATGTACATAAAAACACATCATTATTGATATGAGTAAAATTAATGTAGGAATATGATTTCTTAACGAAAACGAAAATATGATATCGTCTCCTTATGTATTTATGGAATTAAACTGTACATTTCCAACTTCTCTGCATTTAAAAGGTCTAGGAGTTGGTTGCAGCATCCTATGTTGTGTTTACATACATGTATATATGTTCCATAAACTGAACCGGAATGGGTTTGTTTGGGTACATACGAAACATGTATAAGTAAGCCATTGCTGATAAATATACAATAATTGGTCTGTTGTATTTATGTATAAGCAAAGAGTATAAAAGTATAAGCAAAATTCGTTTTGATTTTGTTTCTTTGTCTTTTTTAATACAATGAAATGTTATTGACACGATAAACAACTTTAAGAATGTGGCCAATATAGCATAACATTAATTCAGTTGCGCCTTTCAAGCATGGGCATTTCCAAGCGTGGGAGCCGCTTTCATGGCTATATGGTATTTTGATTGCGGGGGGGGGGAGGCTACCAGAATGTGACGTCATTTTTTCAACCAATAAGGTGACA
This sequence comes from Lytechinus pictus, assembly GCF_037042905.1. Lineage (NCBI taxonomy): Eukaryota > Metazoa > Echinodermata > Echinoidea > Temnopleuroida > Toxopneustidae > Lytechinus > Lytechinus pictus. The sequence continues at coordinate 2,604,560 of NC_087260.1, read as the reverse complement.
CGACATATGCTCTTGCGACAATTGTACCGGGCTTAGAGATGTGGGGTTAAAGTTAGGGTTGCGATAGGGTTACATGTAGGTTTAGGGTAGGGTCTAGTGTTAAACGCAGGTTTAAAGTTGGCCACTCGATTAGTGTGTGGAATTTAGAGTAGAGCAATTGTCGCCGGAATGAATGCCATGAAACCATTAATAAAACAGTTCACAGAATTACACGATCCAGACCTTTCTTTTTTACTTTTCAATATTTTTATTTTAAATTCACTTTTTTTACTCGTGTTTCTTTTTTCTCCTATTAATTGAAGGGGGGAAAAAAATCGGGTTGATGAGATAAAAAGATAGATTATATACGTTTCGAGAGAAAGGGAGAGAGATAGAGAAGGAGTCTTGTAGCGATCCTTTGGAATTAATTGAAAACGGATTGACCTGGAGAGATCGAGGGAGATGGGAAATGAAGATGAAAAAGAGAGGTAAGGAAAGAGAGAGAGAGAGAGAAAAACCAATAGATTGAGAGAAAAAGGAGAGAGGGGGGGGGGGGGGTAAATGGAATGGGGGTGTGAAAGGAGCTCTGAAATCTCCTATTCGTTTTTATGCTAGAGTCACCTTAACCAAACCGACCGTTTGCATCTATCATTGGAAATAACGAAATAGATGTGGTAGTTCTGCTATGGAGGCGGTTTCACTAATGTGAAAAGAGCACAGTCGAATCGATATCTGATAAACGATATCCATGTTTTGGTGATATTCCCCTCATTGGAACGGAGAATCATCCGTATTCGATTTATTCTGCTGGCATAGACCCTTTGTTTTCGCAATTCGCATAAGTTGCTGTTGTTGTTGTTATTTAAAATAGGCAAACTAGTCAGTTTTGACTATTGTTGCCTTGTAAATTTGCTTTCCCTTTTTTTTCAAAAAGAATAATTTCTTTGTTCAATCTATATCAGTTAAAAAAAATAAAGGAAAGATAGGAAAGAAAAGTTCTTAGGAAATCGTGCAAGACCACCTCTCCTGCCCTGTATTAGTACGTTATCCTGACAAGCCCGCTCGAGGTACATTTCGAGGGCGTCTCAGGCGTACAAAGAAATTGTACTCCCTATGTCTCTCAAACGTGAGCAGGTGGCGCTCTATCCGATACCTCGTAGAACTCCATTTAAAGTTCCGCAGGTGAAAATTTATGTCAAATCGATCAGATCAATATCAACATTTTTTTTTTTTTTTTAACAAAAAAAAACATTTACAGTAGAGTAAATACTGACATTCAAGGGCCATATGATAAAGTGAAAGTGACAAGAAAGGTGCACACATAGACTATTTAGGTGAAAACATCATCGATTACATCATAAACAATTACCCCCCAAGATGAATAATTATATATACACCTTGCTCAGAAAAGTATTATGGTCACGAAGTCTTGACTACACCCTGTTGTAATGGTTGCCATCCTGGCAAACAAAGTGCATAATGCAGAGTCTGAAGTAGTGAGACTAGATTCACTATGTACTGTGGCTGTCTCTACTTTGTGTGACACAGACATTGATTTTGGAGTCTATAGTCTTCACTCCACTGGCGGATCCAGGGGGGGGGGGGGGGCACAGCAGGCCCGTGCCCCCCCCCCCCCATTTTGAGAGGCACAATTAAAATTTGTAATGTAAAAATGCCGTTAAAACTGAAGTGCCCCCCCCCTTTGAAAATGAAGACTTTTTGGGGGTTAAAAACCTTTTTTTGGGGGGGGGGGGGGTTATCAAATTTTCCCTCGGGAAAATTTAGATGATATAATCGAAGTAACAGTGTAAATACATGTTTAAAATAATACATACTCAAAATAATACGTTCAATTAAATGACATTTCATAACACATACTGAAGATAAATTAACTGAACTTGCCAAGAAAAGCAGAACTTGTGAAAAAGGCAAGTTCCTAAACTTAGTTCCAATACTAATTAACTTAACCTATATACAAGAGACGGACAGAAAACGAACTTAAAATACGTAATCTACAAAATACCAAAATAGAGTGAATAAGCGACAACAAAAAATGGAAAGTCATTTAGATAATAATTGTAATGATAACGATAATAGTGATAAAATTTTAAGTAGAAAATGTGCCCCACCTTTCGAAAAATCCTGGATCCTCCCCTGCTTCACTCTAACGTTAGTCATGGTTTTGGTTCAAATGTGGTAGCTGAACTCACTGGATCTGCAAACGATCGCGGATTCATCGAATGCATAGGCCCAGAGTTCCATTTTCTCATATTGGATGAAGAGGATCCTGACTGGATGATGTCCAGTCAGGATATATTGACAAGTTGATTTTTTCATCATCATTTTTTCGGTAAAAATACACTATGTAATATCAAATCGATTAAACAAATACTTAATTACAGAGATATACATAATTACTGGAGTAAACCCCTCCTCCCTCCGTAAAAAGAAGAAGATATATACATATATTTAAACACTTGCTGCACCAAGTTGCAAAAAAATGCAAATGATTGCGTCCACTGTTTTTTTTATACTTTTTGTCTCCAATACTTAAAAAACACTGAATAGCTAGAATATGCATCATTTTGAATTTTAAATAAGCACCATTCAGTAACTTACACTGTATTTAATGAAACAAGCTTCTATAAAAGGCCTCAAGCTAAATTACTTCAAACGAAAATGAGAGTAACTCGTGAAAAATAAAGTCTGTGTTGCTGAAATTATGCTCGAATAGACTGACAGTGGAAATTATGAGAAGCTTCTTTCTATATCATTGTCAAAACCCACTTAAGAGGGTGGAAATAGATACTCAGAATATTTTTTATACATAATGATGTTAAGTAGAATATTGAAAGTAATTACAAATTGACTCGTCCTGATACTTTTCCATATCTGAACATAATCGCAAGCAGATCGGGTTTTACGAATGAAGCCTGAACTGCTAGATGAAGTTGGAATTGAAAAAAGGAATGTATTTTCTTTGCAGCCAAATACATTACTAGGTTATTTCAACTAATGAGAAAACTTAACGTTGAAAAGGTGTTCTAGAAAAAAGGCGGTCTCATGCAATGTTCCATCACACGATAATCTTTTGATATAAATAGGCCTAATATTTGAACAGTTAGCAAATGTTAGAAATTATACATGTACAACAGTTTTGACAACTCTTGTATGTGAAAGAAATGAATGAAGAGAACAATGGTAGGCGTATAGCTTAAATCAAGATTCCCCAGAGCTATCTGCCCTTTTGGTTCGATTCCCGGCAGAGACATTTTTTCGGCATCACCAATTTTTTCTAAAAGGGAAGGTAGATCTGGGGAATCTTGATTTAAGCTACACCTACCAATGTTCTCTTCATTCATTTCTTTCATATATATATATATATATATATAAACAAATGAAGACTTAATAGAAACGCCGTGAGGAGACATAATCTTCCAAATTTTCGGCCATAGACCTTCTTCAGGGATGAATTTATATATATATATATATATATATATATATATATATATATATATATATATATATATATATATATATATATATATATATATATACATATTTTCCTGACGGATTTTTTGATTCATTAAATCGGCAATTTTTGAGGGTGTACATATAATTTGACTCTGTATAATCATGACATGATTATGCCAATGGCCATGCCGATAAAGAATATTCCTATTCTCTATTGCGTTACACCACATACATGCTCACACCGTGTTTTATAGCTCCATGCTCACACAATTGTTCACTGGTAGTACCAAACAGTCACAGAGTTCATTGAAAAGTAGGGGAAACCCGCTACCCGAAATACCATGATGACGTAATGCACACCCCTTGTAAAATCCCCTAAGATCGGTTGATTGAGCAATACCTTGCACGTGTAGAACGTTCATGGAGTCACAAACCGTGCAAAACGAAACCTTTCCACTTTGCTGTTCGTACCAACAAAAGGAATTCGGGGATTTTTCCCCATGCTCTTTCCAATTTTCCCCAATTAAGACCAAGGAAACCACGTGGGAGAATCTCACCAATCAGGACTCAGGGAAATTTGAATGAAAAGACCCGGATTTGACGCAAAAAGAAAAGTGACGTCGCAATTTTTGCCGACAGTCCCTGAATCATTTTTACTATTCGATTTGCTTCTGAAGGATGAAGACGTGGTCGTCGAGGTGCGTGAGCGACGGACAATTCGACGACGTTGACCAGTTTGATGTGGACAGCCATGAACTTGTCGAACTTCACTGACCAGATATTGTTCCTAAAATTGATGACAAAAGGGGTAAGATAGTATTGTTTACCTAATTTTAGTTTAAATACATATTAACGTTATAACAGCAATGAAATAAAAAAAAATATTGAAGCACCCCCCTATAAAAAGACTTCAATGTTTAAGTTAACATTTATAAGTTTTATTATGAAAAATTTAGATTTAGATCTAAACATTCGGATTCTGATGAATTTTTTTAGATTTCTTTCTAACATCAAATAATTTACATTCAAATCTTTACATTATAATCTAAATCCAGAATTTAGCATTTGAAAGGTAACTTTTATATCGAGCTCCTGATCTTTCTTAAAAATTTGAGTTTGTCCACTTATGTTTGTCTATATCTTGCTTTTGTAAAATGGAATAAAATCTACGTTCCAAAAAAAGAGAAATAATAAAATTTAAAAAAATCGGCCTCGTGGGAAAAATAATCGGCCTCGAGAACCATCGGCCTCGTGAACCCATTGCTTAGCAATGGCACTTTAATAAGCTTTTGAACTAATAGAATATAATATTTCAAAATTGGAGTTTCAAATGTCCCCCTGCTATTGACTATTGTGTTGGATTAGACTTCGAATAGTCTTATTTTCCAGTCTAAAACTTACATTAAAAGTGAACTTAACCTGTAGAGGGTTGGGAGCTAACTGATGAAGATGAAGGATAACATGTAAGTATTTGCAAGTTTGGCATGCACATGGCTTTCCAGATGACCTGAAGATAGACTGTCAGAAAATTAGCGCATTTTTTGTGTGGTGCATATTTTATCAAAATGTGGCCTAGGACCCATTTCACACAGTACAGATGCTGTTTAATATTCATATTAAGGCGCAGTTTTATATGAACCTTACAGTAGCTATTCAAACGGTTCAAATAAGTGTTTAAGTGTTAAAGACCGTTTATGTTTTAGATTTAATTCGCAATAAAAAGCATGGTTGTTTAAACCGATAAACATCTCTTATGTGTTCAGATAGTGACAGCGTATAAAATTTCAAACAGCGTTTTGTACTATGTATAGGATTGCATAACACTCTCATTTGAATTGTGACGAATGAAATATTTTGCAATAAAAACTATTCAATTGGATACACGGAGACACATGGAAGCTGAATAATCAATTCTAAAAGTAATAATGATAATAGTAATAATAATAATGATGATAATAATAATAATGATAATGATAACAGGATGATGATAGTGATAAAAAGATGAAGGATAACAATTCACTATGTAGTGTGGTGCGTAATGTATCAGAACGACGTCTCTTGCAATTCATTACCCAGTGATAGGCTGGTCCTAATTGAAAAAAAAAATAGCCAAGTACCAGAGCTCCATAATCATTGAAATGTTAAGGGAAATGTTATTTTATGTGATTACTTCAATTCGATAGACAGAAATTAACGTCATGCAAATGTATCCAATCAGACACTAAATTTTTAGAGAACGTACAAAATATAAAAAACTACCTCCCGTGCCGGGAATCGAACCCGGGCCGCGTGGGTGAAAACCACGAATCCTAACCACTAGACCACACGGGATTGAGTAATGTTGTGATGGAGTGTACACTGAAGAAAATTGATGGTAAAGAGAATATCACTATAAACAAATCAGTTATCTATATACGGTCTTAAAAAAATCCTCATTGTATTGGTATAATACAATAGTCACACTGATTCGAGTGCCTTTTTATCTTCTTTTGGCAACTTTACTGAAAATGCAAACAGTAACCTCCTGACAAATTTACAATTGAAAAAAATATCATTTCAACCAAATTTACAATTTTACTAGATTTAATTTATATAACATCTCCATCGAAAGCATAAAATTTTATTAGATTAAATCTTTATAAGATCTTCATCGACAACATAAAAAGAAAACTTAAAAAATATATAGTGTAACGGTATACAGTCATGTAGATTAACAAACATTGTTAAAGATGTTAGGATATTTTAGAAAACATGATGGACTTGATAAAAATAGCTACCTCCCGTGCCGGGAATCGAACCCGGGCCGCGTGGGTGAAAACCACGAATCCTAACCACTAGACCACACGGGAATCTGTTTTGTGGAGATAGAAATCAGTTAAACTCTTTAAAAAATATATTGTTACAGTCGCACGGATTCGAATGGTTTTCTTTTTTTTTTTTTTTTGGAAACTTCACTGAAGAATGCTAAAAGCAATCTTAAGACTATAATTTCAATCAAATTTGAAATTTTGTTAGATTAAATATATATAAAATCTTCATCGGCAACATAAAAAGAAAACTTAAAAAATGTATAGTGTAACGATATACAGTCATGTAGATTAACAAACATTGTTAAAGATGTTAGGATATTTTAGAAAACATGATGGACTTGATAAAAATAGCTACCTCCCGTGCCGGGAATCGAACCCGGGCCGCGTGGGTGAAAACCACGAATCCTAACCACTAGACCACACGGGAATCTGTTTTGTGGAGATAGAAATCAGTTAAACTCTTTAAAAAATATATTGTTACAGTCGCACGGATTCGAATGGTTTTCTTTTTTTTTTTTTTTTGGAAACTTCACTGAAGAATGCTAAAAGCAATCTTAAGACTATAATTTCAATCAAATTTGAAATTTTGTTAGATTAAATATATATAAAATCTTCATCGGCAACATAAAAAGAAAACTTAAAAAATGTATAGTGTAACGATATACAGTCATGTAGATTAACAAACATTGTTAAAGATGTTAGGATATTTTAGAAAACATGATGGACTTGATAAAAATAGCTACCTCCCGTGCCGGGAATCGAACCCGGGCCGCGTGGGTGAAAACCACGAATCCTAACCACTAGACCACACGGGAATCTGTTTTGTGGAGATAGAAATCAGTTAAACTCTTTAAAAAATATATTGTTACAGTCGCACGGATTCGAATGGTTTTATTTTTTTTTATCTTGGAAACTTCACTGAAGAATGCTAAAAGCAATCTTAAGACTATAATTTCAATCAAATTTGAAATTTTGTTAGATTAAATATATATAAAATCTTCATCGGCAACATAAAAAGAAAACTTAAAAAATGTATAGTGTAACGGTATACAGTCATGTAGATTAACAAACATTGTTAAAGATGTTAGGATATTTTAGAAAACATGATGGACTTGATAAAAATAGCTACCTCCCGTGCCGGGAATCGAACCCGGGCCGCGTGGGTGAAAACCACGAATCCTAACCACTAGACCACACGGGATTCTGTTTTGTGGAGATAGAAATCAGTTAAACTCTTAAAAAAATATATTGTTACAGTCGCACGGATTCGAATGGCTTTCTTTTTTTTTATCTTGGAAACTTCACTGAAGAATGCCAAAAGCAATCTTCTGACTATAATTTCAATCAAATTTGAAATTTTGTTGGATTAAATTTAAATAAAATCTTCATCGACAACATAAAAAGAAAAGAAACTAAAAAAATATAGTGTAACGGTATACAGTCATTTAACAAACATTGTTTGTGTAAACATATTTTAGAAAACATGATAAACTTGATAAAAATACCTACCTCCCGTGCCGGGAATCGAACCCGGGCCGCGTGGGTGAAAACCACGAATCCTAACCACTAGACCACACGGGATTTTGTTTTGTGGAGATAGAAATCAGTTAAACTCTTTAAAAAAATATATTGTTACAGTCGCACGGATTCGAATGGCTTTCTTTTTTTGATCTCGGAAACTTCACTGAAGAATGCCAAAAGCAATCTTCTGACTATAATTTCAATCAAATTTGAAATTTTGTTAGATTAAATCTATATAAAATCTTCATCGACAAGATAAAAAGAAAACTTAAAAAATTTATAGTGTAACGGTATACAGTCATGTAGATTAACAAACATTGTTAAAGATGTTAGGATATTTTAGAAAACATGATGGACTTGATAAAAATAGCTACCTCCCGTGCCGGGAATCGAACCCGGGCCGCGTGGGTGAAAACCACGAATCCTAACCACTAGACCACACGGGAATCTGTTTTGTGGAGATAGAAATCAGTTAAACTCTTTAAAAAAATATATTGTTACAGTCGTACGGATTCGAATGGCTTTCTTTTTTTGATCTCGGAAACTTCACTGAATAATGCCAAAAGCAATCTTCTGACTATAATTTCAATCAAATTTGAAATTTTGTTAGATTAAATCTATATAAAATCTTCATCGACAAGATAAAAAGAAAACTTAAAAAATTTATAGTGTAACGGTATACAGTCATGTAGATTAACAAACATTGTTAAAGATGTTAGGATATTTTAGAAAACATGATGGACTTGATAAAAATAGCTACCTCCCGTGCCGGGAATCGAACCCGGGCCGCGTGGGTGAAAACCACGAATCCTAACCACTAGACCACACGGGAATCTGTTTTGTGGAGATAGAAATCAGTTAAACTCTTTAAAAAAATATATTGTTACAGTCGCACGGATTCGAATGGCTTTCTTTTTTTGATCTCGGAAACTTCACTGAATAATGCCAAAAGCAATCTTCTGACTATAATTTCAATCAAATTTGAAATTTTGTTAGATTAAATCTATATAAAATCTTCATCGACAAGATAAAAAGAAAAGAAATTTAAAAAATATAGTAAAACGGTATACAGTCATTTAACAAACATTGTTTGTGAAAACATATTTTAGAAAACACGATAAAAATAGCTACCTCCCGTGCCGGGAATCGAACCCGGGCCGCGTGGGTGAAAACCACGAATCCTAACCACTAGACCACACGGGATTATGTTTTGTGGAGATAGAAATCAGTTAAACTCTTTAAAAAAATATATTGTGACAGTTGCACGGATTCGAATGGTTTTCTTATTTTGATCTTGGAAACTTCACTGAAGAATGCTAAAAGCAATGTTTGTGTAAACATATTTTAGAAAACATGATAAACTTAATAAAAATAGCTACCTCCCGTGCCGGGAATCGAACCCGGGCCGCGTGGGTGAAAACCACGAATCCTAACCACTAGACCACACGGGATTCTGTTCACAGGGTGTAGGCTGTTGTGATAGATCGAATCACTCTATCACAATTCACATATCAGCAATGCCACTGTAACACCAACGAGAACTACTCCATACCGATCAAAGATATTACTTTATTTCCAATGGCATATCGATCATCGGTTCGTTTGTGACTATGCCAACCAGGCGCGGATCCAAGGGGGGGGGGGGGGGGGGGGGCGAGCCGCCCCTTATTTTTGGGCAACCCCAAAAAATCTCCTTTTAACTTGATAGAAACGCTGAAAAAACAGGAAGAAAAGTACAAAGGAGGTGGTATACCCATGTTTAATTTATAGGAGGATTACCATATGTGCACAAGTAGGACATAAAAAAATGTTTAAAATTAATGTTTTCAGGCCTTAAAATCAACAGATTTTGAGCTCTCATTAATATTAGATTGATAAATAAGGTAACAGGTTCATGAATTCCTAATTTGTCCCTTTGTCCCTTTTTTCAGAATGGAATATCGATATCGACAAATTTCATCTCGCGATTAGGACGAAAAATAGTTATTTTCATATGATGACAAAATGTCCTTACAATCTGCCCGGGTGCTTGGTCTAAATAATAATTTTAAAAATCGACTCGCGTTTCGCGCTCGCATATTTCAAGTACGATCCATATCCACTTCAAAATTTTCCTACAATGCTTGAAATAGTGCCTAAATTGAATCTCTCCAGAACGCCCTCATTTTTTTTTCAGCTCGCGCTTTATTGGTTTTCATAATAAAAGAAATGTATCCAAAATGCAGATTATAGGTCTAAATCTCAAAACCCGCAGTTTGTTCTTTATTCAAAACGTGCATGAATTATCCGGTTTCATATCAGATATAAAAAATTTTCCTCTCTCGCTTCGCGCTCGCATTATTAATGTAGGAAGATACCCAATTAGTCATCATTTTTGTGATTTTAGAAACATGAATAGTGTGTCCCGTTTTTAGGTCTAAATCTCTCTTTTTTCGCTCGCGCTTCGCGCTCGCATGAAATGTTTTACATATTATGTATAAGATTACAAAAAGTGCTTAGAATATCAAATTTTTAGGTCAAAATGTCATAAATGTTCAGTTCGCGCTTCGCGCTCACATTATTTGATTGTTGAAATAATTATTTATTGTTTTCATAGGTAACAGTTCTTACAGTCTGTTTTCCATCAGGCCAGAAAGTATATTAAAAATTTCTGCTAGCGATTTGCGCTCGCAGTAATTATTTAGTTACATACACAGCTTTTTTATGATCACAATCATTGCTCAGAATGTTCAATTTTCAGGACAAAATACATGAAATTTCCTTTAAAAATTAGCTCGCGCTCGTACTATTCCATTAGGGCTTATATGACATTATTTATTTATGTTTTGTGATAATAAAGCTAAGAAGTGACCGTTAGGACTACTCCTTCGAAGAAACAAATAAAAATCAATTTTGAGCGGCCGATCGGGGAAAATATGGGTAATTTTTTGTTCGGCCCCCCCCCCCCCTATTGGCGAAAGCTGGATCCGCCCCTGCCAACTGTCGCATTAAGAAGGAAACGTTAGGCTGCATGATGAGAATATTATAGCAAACTTATTGCCAGCTCTATTTGCTATAATCATCATTTAAAAAAAAATGGATATTTTGGATACATCCTTCAAAACCGCAGCTTCAAAATTTCAAATCAAATCGTGAAACACAGATATATGTAATAATAATAATGATAATAATAATATATGGGATTTGTAATGCGCCAAATCCACTCGGCAGAGTGCACAAGGCGCATTTTTTTATCGTTCTGCTAGTTCAAGAAATTATACTAGTAATTGTTATATTTCTTATAATCCTTATGTCTTTCACATTAATGCAACATAAGGAAAATGGACTATTGACAAGTGATGCAATGCTTAAACTGCTCTGTTTGCTGTATTCATGATAATGACAACAAAAGTTATTTTCAAGACGACCGTGGCGTCACCATAAATTGGAAAGTTCCATGCCATGTATCAATTTATTATTTTTTTTTCGTTCTACTTTCTCTAGAATATAATTATTTTTCTAATATTTTCAATAAATATTTTCTCTTTCAAATGTGTGTTTGCAATGGCAAAAAATGTTCTGATAGAGCACAGAACAGTGCAATGATAACGGGATGGTATAAGGTCAGACGCGGCAAGAAAATGTAATGATAATAAAAATAAAACAAACAAGATACAATCAACCTATTTTCTTACTTACATAAGATCGGAAGTTTACATCTGTATAAATTTTAAAATACAAAATCACAGCGTCGATCCTTATAAACTTAAAATCGAAAAAAGGAGAAAATACCAGTCTTATCGAAGCTATGATTTTATTAAATGTAGGTCCTATTTTAAATTTCTATAAAACTAAAAAGTTATGTTCGACTACATAAAATATTAAAAATTAATTAAAGAAAGTGGCAAAGTATATAGTCGAAGGCATTACAAAATTATGCAGTTGCCCCCCCCCCCCAAAAAAAAAATGCTCCTCCCGTGCCGGGAATCGAACCCGGGCCGCGTGGGTGAAAACCACGAATCCTAACCACTAGACCACACGGGATTTGATGTGGGGGGGGGGGGGGTGTACTAGTAGTATACATTGAAGAAATTAATGGTAAAAGAATGTATCGATAAACAAATCAGTTACGGTCTTAAAAATCATCTCATATAATGCTCTAGTCACACAGATTCCAGGTTTTTTTTATCTCCTCTGGCAACTTTACTGAAAATGCAAAATGCAAGCAGTAATCTCCTGACAAATATAAAATTAAAAAGATATTATTTCAACCATATTTATTGAAATTTATGACTTACGTCGTTATAGCAATTAGTATAACTCTTTGGTCTTGACAAACCTTTAATAAGTTATACCTTCGTTGTCCGACATAACATTCACGACATCCTACCCCCTTAAATTTAATATTCTGTTTGGCGCCTTTGGAAGGGTTTCTGCAGTGAAAGAATAACAATAAGTAAATAAAACACAAAATTAATTACAAATGCATTTATCTCGTACGTCCCTCTCCATGTTATAAGAAAACAGAATGATCTTCATACAAACGAAAATCATAGAAAACAAAAGTAAATAAATCTTTTAAAAAAGTGTCATCTATCGCATGCATTTACTCTCTGTATGAGGGGAGCAAAGTTGAAACTTTCATTATTTTATCTAGATGTTTTCCTTTTTGCACTTTTGTGCCCCTACATGCATGACGAGTGGCGCCAGAATTTTCGCCCACTCGGCCACCAGCTATAGAACACCACTGCTTGTTATTTATGAACGCAAGGGCTTGCAAGCAATTTCTTTCTACGCATTCGACCAATCGCATGGATCATGAGTCGACCCAGTAGACATTCATGGAGCTATTGTAATAACCATGATAACTGTAAGTTTGTTATAGTCCTGATAGCAGGCCCTTAGCGTCCTTTAAATTAACACTTTGCCATTCTCTACCCAGATGGTTATTGTGTATACCCTAGGATGTGAAATTAGTAGATTGTTTAGCATTGGCATGATTGGGTCGTGGCCCTGAGAAGCGGGGGTACTGGGGGGTGCTGCGTGAATTATTTTCCATAGGCAGCATCCCTTTGAAATCTGGTAGGTATGACCTTGGACCTAGGTCCATGGTATGACGAATAACAGAATTGTAAGAAAATAAATAAAGTTTTGTAGGAACCCCCCCCCCCCCCATGGACCTGGCTATGGAGGATTATCTATTGTTACTGGGGTGCTGTGGCAATGCTCAGCACCCCCAGTGACAATAGACTAATCCTCCGTGGACAGGGCTCTACCCCCAAGTTCAGAATTTTCCTACACAGCGCTTGAAAATTGAAATAGTGCTTAAATTCACCCCTTTTCAGATCGGAATATCAAGGATATACGTTGTGTGCAGGATTTAACTGATTGAATCCGATGACCGGTGTAATAATAAATCTCATATCACCTATAGATAGTACGTACAATGTATGGTCTTTGCCATTTCTAAGAAAGAAATGCGTTTCATGCAGCAACGAGATTTGATAGCGCAGTATATATGGAAATACGTACCTATTATAGATCATTCATTGTTTCCATTGTTAACGAAGTGAAATATTAAGAAATACCTCGGTATTCGGTCATGTCGGTCGCCGTGTGCAAAAATATCCACAAATCGGAAAACTAGTGGTAAACCAATGGAAGATCCCCTGGAAGAAAGTTGCTCAAATGATGAGACGAAACAACCTAAATAGAGAGAAAACGAAACGGTTTTTGCTTGTAAATTCAGTCTATCATTTTCTCACCAAAATTTTTAAACGTGTGTTTTTATACAGAACAGTCAAGCCAAAGAAATCTCATCTTTATCATGTTTCTACAGCGTCAAGCAATCCGCGTGTAGATGGGTACTATTTAAACGGACACAGAAATCAGTCAAATTGAAATCCTATATTTCAGGGGCCGCGGAACCGAGGGGAGGGGGTGGGATGGGTTCAGCCCCCCCCCCCACCCACCCCTTCCCCCTCGGTTCCGCAGCCCCTGAAATAGGATTGAGATTTGACTGATTTCTGTGTCCGTGTATTTTAAACATTATACCCCCACTTATCTAAATAAACAGCGTAATGTCCATCTGATTGATTTTCTATTATTGTCACCCCTCCCCATTTCAAAACCGTTCCGCAGCGGCCCCTGCTTTGTGAACAATTGTGAGTTGCAGGACCTTCCCCTTCAATTTTAATTCAAAGAGATACAAAGAAAATACCGATATTAATCATAATAATGCAGACAAACAAACCAAAAAATTATTCTTTTGTGTTTTTGGTTCGGAGGTGACATGGAGAGGTGACTTCCAGGGGTTTTCCCCTGTTGGTATTCAACTATAGACTGTTCATTTGAATATGAATATGGGCATTCATTTGGGAATGATTAGGCTTTTCTATTGTACATTGATACGGGGGCAGAGTACGAATCATACAAATAAACCCACACATTGAACAAATAAAAGAGGTCCACTGGTTCGTGAAATAAAAGGAAAACACGGTAGTTTATTGAGTACTACCACTGCCGATGTTATCAATATTATTCGAGACCTTTAGGGAAGCCAAATTATATATTAAATACAAATGAATAAATCTAATTCTATGATAGATTTTGAAATAATATTTAAAAAGTGGTATAATTTTTCACCCCTTTTCCTTTCATTTTATTTTCCCCCTAATTTTTTTTTCTTATTTGTAGAACTTTTGGAGGAAGGGGAGTAGGGTCTAGTGTCATCTTAACCCCGTCTATATCTTAATTAGTGCTCTGTCATATTTTCACAACAGTAGCACATGTCAGTATTTTAAAAAAAACCTGTTAAAATCTGTCACTTTCATTTTACATGAGGTTAGATATGAATAATTTGTATAGAAATTGTGAGTTTTGTATTTATGCAACACCTACGATTTTATTTAGGGAAATCTTAACAAGCTATGCTTTCCAGAAGGTTCCAATTTCATATCAATCAATCAATTAGTCAATCAATCAAACAATCAATCAATCAATCAATCAATCAATCAATCAATCATTCAATAAATAAATAAATAAATAAATCAATCAATCGATCAATCAATCAATCAATCAATCAATCAATCAATCAATCAATCAATCAATCAATCAAACAATCAATCAATCAATCAATCAATCAATCAATCAATCAATCAATCAATCAAACAATCAATCAATCAATCAACATTCACGTGTCCCCAACTGAAGAGATCCAATGTGTTAAAATAATATCTTAGAGATTGAACAGAACACCAAAGAGTGTAAAAATTACCATGGGCATGATGGGTGATAGTACCCATTAGAGACCCATGGCAACGTTTTCCAAATAAGGGTGCAGGTTTGTAAACCCAAATAAAAAAGAGATAAAATTGAAAACCAAAAGGAAAAAAGTTGTCACTTGGTCCTTGGTAAATAAAAAATATTAGCAGGCAAAAAAAAAAAAAAAAAAAAAAAAAAAACCCTATAATTTCCAGGGGTGCTGCCTATGGTGTCATTAGCAAAAGCATCACCCCCTGATAATTGTTTTTGAGGGGGGTGATTTAGCCCCAGCAGCACCCTTGCTTCCCAGGCCCAAGACCCATTGGTGCATGTTGATGCCTAAAAAATAACACAGGAGTAAATTTAATGACTCGTTTAGTCTTCGATGTATACACAATTCATCACCACGTTTTTTTTTGCGTGGATTCAACTTCAATTTGGCCCTTACAAACATTTATATTATTTCCGATTTATTCTTTATAGCCCATTTCTGAGTTGACAGGTCTCGGTAATTGCGCTTATTATCCCTTTTTTCTAATACCTGACATGCGTGGAAAGCATAATTTTCATGAAATAACATTTTCACTTGCAACCATGCAAAGCTACGGAAAACCTCGCTTGTGATTGGCTAAGAACAAATTATGTCGGTGAAAGTCACAGAATATTTGCTTCATGAAACACTTCCCCGGAATGTCATAAGAAATTTAAAAATTGAATTTACATGAAGGAAATGAAACAAGATGAAATGTTAGACCTTCCTCTAAGCAGTTGCTTCCACGCCTAAAGCTGACACAGCCAGATGATTGAAGACGATGACAGCCTGCGACGACGATAACGATGATGATAGGACTCGGGAATGCATTCCAATATGCTATGACGATGGCGTTCTTGTAAGATGACCACGATGGTTTATTTGGGTAAGTTCGAGAGGCAATTGTCTTAGGATTTGAAAAATAGAGACAGAGAATTAAAGGCGGATAGCAATTTCTGATGGCGCTGTTTAAATGAAAGGAATCAGTTTTGAAATTTATAAGAAAAATACTCTCATCCAAGATTCAAAATGAATGCAAGTTGTTCTATTTTTACTAATTTTTGAAAATACACCATGACTTCAGAGGTGCCTTGCATTGTACCTGTCAATGCACCCCCACCCCTCTCATTCTCTAAATCAGGTATGTAAATGATGATCATCCTTCTTTCACCGTGCATGGCATTCCCTGTCTGGCTTTGAAACGGAAGAGCGCCATCTATCACGCGTTTACATAAAATAAGGTGCCAGGCTTTATTTTCTTTCCTCACTATATATTTTTTTCGAAATTTTTTTTCGAAATATTTTGGTCATTTTGTTTAGTGGTATTACTCCGGTTTTTTATTCAAAACCCAATCCATCATTTAAATTCTGATGCAAAGAAGAATCATAAAACAACAAAAAAATAACAAAATAGATAAATAAATAGGTAAATAATTAGATAGATAAATAAATAAATGAATAAATAGCTATATAAAATAGATGAATAAATAAATGAAATAGATAAATGATTGATTAAGATCCCGCAGATTGCAACTGGACACGTGGTTGTAACAGGGGTTTGTGCCTCCGCCGGCCAATGAAATGAGCTTATAGCTAAAGTGTTCAATCCCATGTTATTACTATAGTGTTATTACAATTATTATTTTTTATGATGATGATTACCGGTGTTATTATGATTATTATTATCATTATTATTATTGTTATTATTATTAATAACATTATTATCGCCTTCATCATCATCATTACTATTGTTTATATTGTTTTGCTGAGAAGATGATGCAATCACTGTTCCTTTCCCTGACTAGTATTCAAGGTGGACTGTGAATGCTCATATAAAACATAATAAGAGGAAGAGAGTTCTTTGATGTGAAAAAGGCACCCATAAAAAATAAATCTTTGGCAATTCCATTCAGAACAAATAGGACCAACCAAAAATAGCTCAAAATGAACTTTGGATATATCGACAACACTATATACAACTCTTTGAAATCACAACGCAAAGCCTAAACATGCAATATTATGTAACTAACACACACCCCTGGTTCCTATGGTTACACGATGCCAACAGAATTATGAATGGACATTGGGTGAATAAAAACCTCTTTTATTTTGTCGATGTCAGATTTATAAGGTTTCAAACTACCGGATTTAGTAGTTGTAATTTCTTTTAAAATACTTCTTTTGAATAGAGAATCGCTAGAAAATGCTTGCTATTTATAAAGCCCAATATCAATGTTGATATTTAAGGTAACCCTTAGCAACTGGAGAGTGAGAGTGAGGCAATTGCATCATTTTTTTAGGTGTATTCATTTCGTTTCGTTTTCGTTTCGTTTATTTCCATTTTCAACAATTACAGTTTATTTTGTACATTTTAACATATAAATAACAAGGCTGAACATAATATGATTTGAACAGGAAAAAAATCACACAAACTATACACTGAAAATGTTATCAAATTCGGATAGGGGATAACAAATTTATGATATTTTAAAGATTTGCATTATTTCGGTGAAAATTACAGTCCTGAGTCCTATGAACGTCTTCATGAATATTCAATGTGCAAAGTGATGATACCATATCCCTACTTGTTCTTTTGTTGCATGAAATTATGTTTATTCTTTTTTTTTCCTCCAAGAGCTATACAATTAAAGTGGAATGACAACTGATTCATGCACTGGATATTCAATGCTGCAAGCTATTTTATAATAAGGGAGACATATCATAAAAAATCATATGCATGAAAATGTGAGTCGGGATGTGACATCATCTACCTAACTTGTGAATATTGATGACGTTAACATATTAATGGAACTGTTTTCACAAAATATTGCCAAAATTTGAAATTCTATATCTTTGTTATTTGTAATCCGATTTTGATGAAATTTTCAGCATTTTGCTTAGTAAATTTTACTCTATTTATTGAGATATAATCATTTCAGCCCGGACTACCCATTTAAGATAAATAAAATTTAGTACTCTGTATAATGAATCATTTACCGCTATTTTTTTTTGGTGAAAATTATTTGTCGTTCGTTTTGAACACTGACCCCCAAATCATATTAACACTATGTGGAAATTATAACATTATAAACTATATTGTAAAGTCTGAAATGAAAATATTTTCAAGGATTCAATAGGGCTACAATCTCACAATTGACCAGATCTTACCCACTGAATTTAATGGATTATAATGTAATATGAGACTAATGACAGTAGCTGAGAAGCTACCCTATGAGCTTAAAAATGTAAGAAAATAATAAAAACATTTCTGACTTGTAGGCAGTAAAATTTATGTTAGAAGAGAAAAAAACTTTCTATTGGTAGACAATTCCATATAATGCGGGGATCAAAGTTATGGATGAATCAATCAACCCCCCCCCCCCAAAAAAAAAAAAAAAATAATAATAATAAATAAATAAATAAAAAATAAATAAATAAAAAACAATAATAATAAAAAAATCGGATTTTGAATGCAAGATCTGTAACTTGGACATTTTCTTTCGAATTTTAAGGTTATTTACAAGCACACAATATAAAACGAAATTGCATAAAATTAAATATAATGTATAAATACGGGTGTTTAATCTGACACAAAAAATGTCCACACCCTAAGGATTAAAATTACACCATGTAGAGATTGAACATAACGTAGGTGTTATACTAACATCACGTGTTCAACACTGGAGAATGACTAGTGTACGTGGTCCTAAATCAACACCACAGCTTTTGCTCTGGTCGTTTCTATCGCACAGGAGACACTAAAACACATTTAGAAATGATAAACTTTTCGTTAATAAGATGCTTAATGAGCTAATGAGTGCAAATGATATGACAAATGAACCTTTGAAAATTGTTATATTTTATCGTAGTCAGATATGTATACATAATTATCAGCATGATTAGAAATTTGTATTCCCCCACGCTGTCAAAATATTGGGTAAAATTTTAACCAGCATGAGGGTAATTATGTGTCCAACCAATTTGGGGAAGTATTTACCCAATGCGGGGAAGCGTCTTGTCCAGTAAGGTTAAAAAATAAGCAGCAATATCTTTAGAATGGGCAAAATTTTCATCACACTGGATAAATAAAAATGCCCCCCAAATGCTGGTTGGACACATAATTACCCTCATGGAGCATATTTACCCCATTTTTTAGAGTGCATGGGCCCCAAAACATTTCCACAGTGGCAGATGATGCACATTTTAAAAAAGGTCGCTGGCCTTTGGTCCGGCGATCGAAGATGATGAAATCGCCTCCTTGTTACCAGTGTTTACATTTTCAGTCCATTTTTTTTTGGGGGGGGGGGCAGACCTGAGAATCAAAATAGAAAGAGCCACAATGAGTGCTCTTAAGACATTTCTTTGGGGATTATATGCGCGCGCTCTCTCTGAATAGTATTATCATTTCGAATTATCCAGGTTAGCCGATAGCATATTCGTCTTCATTCATAACAACACAGGAAATAGAATTCTCCATTCTTAAAAAGGAAAAAGATGATGAAAATGGGTCTTGGAAACTTGATCCTTTTGAGAAAAAAAAAAACATTATAACCCGAACAAGATGATGCAAGAGCATCCTCCTATACAGTGAAATAAGTGTTAATAATAAAAAAAAATAAAACGTATGGTTTTTTTAAGAAGAAAAGAAATTACAACCGGGCAAGGCACATAATGATAAAAAACGAAAACAAATCGATCAAGATGATGCAAGAACACGATTTATTTTTCTTTCCTCGGTCGAACTTCGCAAGGGCTTTCTCCATTCAGTGTCTAAAAATATTGATACATATTATATGCAATGAGTAATGATTAAATCAAAAGAATACGTGTATTTATTTTTGAAGATGAGAATAAATTGCTATCAGAAACGGAAAATGTACCCATTACATGTCGCGCTTAAACTCAAATGGAACAAGAATGAAATACAAGAAAATGGAAATGAATGAATGAAAGAAAAGGATAGTCATAGAGGTAAGATACATTGGTTTGTATGCCGCCATACAATCGCAACACAAAATATTACAATTATGACTATATCATTTCCTCACATTAATGAAATTGAATTGAAATGACTCGAATTTATTGTCCGATTAAATGAAAATTTGGTGCTCGCCGGTTATCAACAAATTCAGAAATACAAATACAACGTATCCAATTACATAATAATTGAAAATCAATATATATCAATTAATAGCAAATATTGAACACATTATAAATTAGAATATCATAAATAATAATAAAGTATCATGCTGTTCCCAGGGGTGCCCTCTTCCATCTCAGATACATCAGCCAACATGGCAGTTTTTCCTCGTCTTGCCCTATTAAATATGTGTCTTGAGTCTGGTACAAATAAATACCCATATCGACTTCGCTTAGTTTCCATTTTCCTTGTATTTCATTCTTGTTCCATCTTTCATTGTTGTTGTTGTTGTTCTTCTTCTTCTTCTGATGATGATGATGACGATGATGATGATAGAGTACAGTCCATCGACTGGTGTTGTAATATACTTGTTTTCAAATTGGTAATTTGATCTTAATTTTGTTGTCTACCTTTTTTTTTCGTTAGGAATGAAAGCGAGCGATGAGGAGATGGAACTTGGCCGACCGAACAAACTAAAATAATACTGCCCAATCAGTCATATGGTCTAATTTGATCCTTACCATTTTTTGTTTTACTTGGTAAGATGACAAGTTGCTTTAAAAACAGTTAATTTAAACAAATGGTGTGAGAACAATAAACCAGTTCTTTATTACTTCATGTGCAATTTCGGTCGAATGACCTTACATTTTTTTTAAATTATTATGGTAGGGAGATTTCAAAGTAAGATATTAATTAACCATGCCTTACATAGCAGGGTGCAGAAGTTGTATAGACCAGGTGACTAAAATAGCACACCAATGAACACTCTATGAAAGTATTTGTTGTATGTTTACTTTGACTGCATTAACAAGTTGCTATTACAATGTACTTGGCCAACTGTGAAATACCAGTTGCTAGTAGACGCATTGTTGTTGTTCTTTTGTGTGGATCTAATGAAGAAAAAAATGAAAAGAATTATGATTATGAGTCCTAATAACCTTCTTCTTATCATGCGCAGAATGGAACTCCGAACTGGCTTATTGGTATCAGACGAAATGGGTAAAACATGAATGGAAATCAAACGTTATGGTAAGCAGAGGAACCAACATGTTTTTAGACGAACTACTAAATGAGATAAGACTGTCTTGGAGATGGTAGTAGCCAAAATGGTTGCAGACCAATCTGCAATTTACAATGCATTTACTTTTTTTTTATTTGAATTGATTTCAAAAGGAGGTTTCTGCGAAAAACAAAAGTGGTGGGACCTAAACTATAATCAAGGCTTGTATTTCCTAGCTCCCTAAAAATGCAAATATTACAGTGATAATGTTATTGTTTTTCATGAAATAAATAATTAGCCAACCTTCGCTCCTCTTGTGGGGGTGGTGAGCAACCTCAATACGAGTGTGTGTTTAAATTCGTTTGTACCAATTTCGCATTTTAACCACACCCAACGAATTCGTGCCAAATTATGATCAGACATGCCTGAGTGTCTACATTTGAATAAACATCAATGAATTGTCCAATTCAATTTCAAGTCAATAACAATTATTTCCAAAGGTTGATCAAGATTCACATAAGGTATTTACAAAAGTTGAAATATAATGGGTTGACAACTTTGAAAGCACAGCTTGGAACGAGTGCACTGTAGAAACATAGAAAATAAAGACATAATACTAATGTCATAAAAAGTACGATGCATTACAAGGGAAGAAAAAAAAAACAGCAACAGCAAAGGCAACAACAAAACAGGGCAACTTATACGCAATATGTCAAATGAGACAAGCGTCGTGTGTATGCGCCGTGATAGGTCGTGATGTAGCGGTTCGGACTCTCGCCTTGTCATCAGAGGGTCGTGTGTTCGAATCCCACCATGGCCTAGCATCCTTTGGCAAGGTGTAAAACCATACTTTGCCACTCTCCACCCAGGTGTTAAATTGATACCTGGTAGGATATGAAAGCATATGAAGTACGCCTAGCAATTGAGTCTTGGAAATCTTACCCAATGGAGTGGAGAGAGTACATACATTGTGTGTTGGCATGTCAGGATCCAATGACCGGGGTAATAACAATTGCAATCAAAATGTAAAGCGCTTAGAAACAGAATGTATTAAGCGCTATAATATATAAATGTGTCTATAATTTTTTATTATTATAATAATCATTACAGTTAATTGATCGTCAGCCAATCATTCCACACTGAAACTGGGCAAATCGTTTAATCTACAGGGACTGGAGATATGGAGTTGTTGACAACAAATACAACCTCCCTCTTGCGTAGGATATATTCTATCAAAGAGAAAAAATGCAGCGGTTTTCTGCTAGTCTGCCTAGGGTTATGATTCATCCTAAATTTCAATAGAACAACAGTTAAAAATAGGGTTATGTTCGTGAGTGGGAAGTGGAAACAATGCCTCGATACATACTGATGATATACAGGTCTTAACATGTGACTTGGGCCAGCCACATTATAATAATTAAAATCTACAAATAAAATGTAGTCCTAATTGAGTATGACAAACCGTGCACAAAGTTATAGTCAATAAACAGACAGGGTCATGTTGGCTTACAATAAAATATAAGTATTACTTGTCTTGCTCGCAAATGACAATAAAATACATCACAAAACCAGATTTCACTTCGAACACCAGTCCGGATGAAGATTAAAGCAACTGGTGTTCTTATTTGGGTGATTTGGTGAAGCAAAACAGTGAAACTGATAACAAATGTCATATTGTATTAGCATACACTTACACTGTAAAAACGCTGTTTAAAATTATAAGCATGTTGTTTAAGCCTGTCACTCTAACAACTACTGTTTTGATTTTTAAACAACTGTTTAAACTTTTTAAACCACTGTTTAAACTTTTTGAACAAGTTGTTTAAAAAGTTTAAAGAATTACAAAAAAGTTTAAACAACTTGTTAGGGTGACAGGCTTAAACAACGTGCTATTTTTTTTTACTGTGTATGATGTGCAATCATCATGATCGTGTCTAGTGCTATATAACCCAATAAAAAAAATCATGTTAATCTTATTCAATACTAACCATGCAGGGGTCGCTTGACGGTTATGAAAGTGGAGGAGGGGGGGGGGGGTCTGAGCCAAAGGTGAACATGCCCCCCCCCCAAAAAAAGCAATCAGATGGTAATTTGTAAGGTTTTTTGCACACGTTTATCGAAGGAAAAGTTTCACAGCCCATTGACATGTATCTATAAATTAGTAATTCTGTTATTTCTTTCTTTAATGCATTTTTTAAAAACTGTGGTGTTAAAACTGACACCAGTTGGTGTCTATAGAGGACCACACCCTGAGGTGTTAAAATTACACCCTAGAGGTTGAACTTAACACCATAGAGTGTAAATGTAACAGCCATAGGTGTTGTAATAACACATATAGGTGTTAAACTAACACTGTCAATTTAACACCGGAGTAAAATGACTGGTGTGGTCCTCTTTGTACACCGGTTAACACCGCAGTTTTTGCTGTGCCATCTACAACCGAATAAAAAAATGAGATGGTGTCCACAACTAGCTCTTGTTTAGAAGAGTTGAGTAACGTTTCTGAAAATCATTGAGGTGTTCGTCTCTTCGCCCATATTGTAGCACCCCCTCACAAATAATCTTCGACATCCAATGTGTTTAATAAACATTATTTTATTTTATTTCAACAGATAGATACTCATATCCGTATGGGACTTGGGCTATATATCACGTATTGTGGACAGATCTGCATCACATCCAATGATCTTATCGCTATCATGTCGACATTTTGGTTTTGGAAGATATGGAATGTACTATCGGTTACTTGAATGGTTCGGCGGTTCTGTAAACTCTCACAAAGACGGATATGGGTTCGACTCCCAGCCATAATGTAAAGTTCTTCAGCAAGGCATTCATCCACTTTCTGATACACCCAACCCAGGTGAGGTGGCATCATTAAAGGTCAAGTCCATCCTTAAAAAATATTGAGTTTAATCAATGGTGAAACATCAAACATGCATAACGCTAAATATTTCATTATAGTCGGATGTAAAATAAGAAAGTTATGACATTTCAAACTTTCTCTGAAAACAGTTATAAATTATGCACAGTTCAGTGGCGTGAAGATGGGAGAGTCAATGGTGTCCCACACTCACTATTTATTTTGTATTGTTTGAACTATTTCTTTTTTATTGTTTGAATTATACCATATTCGACATATTACAGATTTGACAAAAATGACCAACTTGACTGACCCACAAAATGTTAAAACAATGGTAATACCACGTGTTCAGGGAGGAACAAATCTTTGTTTCACATAACAATGAGAAAATTAAAATATTCCTATATCATGTAATGAAATACAAAAGGTGAGTGGCGTCATCAGTCCCATCATTTGCATGCCGACTGGGATGTGGATAGAACAGTTTTGTGAAATCAAGCAGAACTTCAAAATGTCATAACTGTTATTTACACCCGACTTCCTCGAAATTTTCAGTGTTATGCTCGTTAGAATTTCCTCCTTTTATTCAAATCGTGTTTTTGTTGGGGTGGACTTGCCCTTCAATGCTCTTCATTCTAATAATATCGACCGCCTGAATGGATGGGAGAATAACACATTTCTTAAAGGACAAGTCCACCCCAACAAAAATTTTATTTGAATAAAAAGAAAAAAATCCAACAAGAATAACACTGAAAATTTCATGAAAATCGGTTGTATAATAAGAAAGTTATGACATTTTAATGTTTTGCTAAATTTCACAAAACATTTATATATGCATATCCTGGTTGGTGTTTCATGAAGCTGTTCGTAAGATACGCATGACTTTACGCACGACTAGTGATCCTTTCTTGTGCTATGTGATATTATCTGTATAATTGATTCATGACCTAAGAACATGTTCCAGTCGTGCGTAAAGTTGTGCGTAACTTTACGAACAGCTTTATGAAACACCCACCTGGGTCCCGTAACACAAAGGTTAGCGATTAATCGTACGCTTGATTTCTACGATTGAATGTACATTGTAGTCAATGCAATCAATCGTAGAAAAATGTTCTACGATCATTGCTAAGCTTTGTGTTATGGGCCCCAGGTTGATATGCAAAAGAGGAGACGAGACTGATGATGTCATCCACTCACTATTTCTTTTGTATTTTATTATATGAAATATTCTACTTTTCTCCTCATTGTCAAGTGAAACAACGATAAATTCCTCCCTGAACATGTGAAATTAGCATTGTTAATTACTTTATGGTTCAGTCAAGTTGGTCCTTACTGTCAAATATGTCTAAAAAAAAGAAATATTTTATAATTCAAACAATAAGAAACAAACGAAATAGTGAAGGACATCATCAACTGCCTCATTTGCATGTCATTGAATTGTGCATCACCGTTTGGTGAAAAATAAGCGAAACTTTAAAGAGCCATAACTTTCTAATTGATTTTTATATCCGATTTTGATGAAATTTTCAGCGTTATGCTTGTATGATTTTGCTCTGTCTATATTCAAATCAACATGCTTCTGGGTGCGCTTGACCTTGAAGGGTAACTCACTGAATACAATATTGTATACTTTTCATTCACTAGAATCCTGATCATTTATTTTTATTGTAGTAATTCCGATTAAACTGCTGGCTAATATTAGAATATAACATGATTTTTTTTCAGAGCGCTGTTAAAAGTGCCTTTCTTTAGTTCGATTATAATGTCAATATTGACATCACATTGTTTGTAACTTTATTCAATCTTGATAGTGTAATGTTGCAATCTGTTTACGCCAAAGGAAGGATGTGCTAAGGACAATGATCATTAACATGATAGATACATAATACTTTCCTGGACAACATTATTTCTGAAGTAAATGTTTCAAATAATACCACAATTTCGATTTGATAGATGCTCTCAGATAATACACTGTGTATAGAGAGTCGTATGGAAGCCAAATAAGCGCTATTTATATTAAGTTTATCACAGTTTTTCATCTGTTTATTACAATGTTCTTTTCATGATCTTTAAATAGGTATAATGGATATTGGCCGGTTTCCAGGCGAATTGCATGGACACCACACATTTACAAAGACGTCTGTCTTTGCGTGAGATGGCGGGCTAATCGGGACGACCCACCCCAGGGACGCCTCTTCTTTTGCACCCGACCACAAAAAGGTTAGACCATATTTGTCACAAAGGAATTATCCCTTTCGACCAATCAGAGAGCTTTCCATGCAGATGTCCCGCCTCCAAATAGTAGTCGAAAACACGAGAGCCCTGAAACGAGCATGGATGCCTGGCTCAAATTTAAGCACAGATCCAGGGTAGCTTATAAATGCGTATGGGAGATATTTGAAAAAGAAATTTGCGCTTCTTGATAATTGCACCGAAATAAAGGTATAAACGATATCAACCAAAAATGGCAATCGATTTCATGTTTTACGATCGCAAGCAGCTTGAGTGGGGAAAACAACAACTCATGGCCGGTGTGTCAGTTTTGGCCGGAGACCATGAGGTTGTATTTAAAAAGGGGTACAACTTGGACTGGACTCACTTTCTCTAAGTGAATCTTCACCCCACCATTCAGGGGGGGATTCGTTAATGATCTAGAGCTTGAATTCGGAGCAATTTCTGGAGCCATGGAGGCGTTTAGCACGAACAAATCGAGGCTGGGCTTCAGCGAGAAGCATGGCGGTAGACTTTGTTCTGTGACACCTAGCTTGGCCCATGTTTTGACGGTTGTGACTGCTCTCGTGTTTATCGCCACCCCTGTAATTTATTCGCTCTCCGTGCTCCGAGCTCAAGCATCCCTCGTAGCCGAGCTTCGAGCCGAAATGACGGAGCTGCGAGAGCGCGTTCGTCGCCTTGAGGTCGTCGCTCCGATGCAAAAACCGGATCCGGATGAGGCTAAGAATCTGGAAAGGATTTTGGCAGATTCTCGCGAAGATCGGGGAGAAGATGCGGATGAAAACCAGGAAAGATATAAAGACAATGACTTCCTTGACAAACTTTTTGGGAAGTTTGAGCTCGGTTCCGAACCGGATAATACACAATGGGAAGAAGATAGAAACAATGCATGGTTTCACGATCCTGAAGAAAAGGTACAAAAAGAGGTTTTCATTCATGTTCAGTTGAAGGATGCTGTCATGTTGGTCATATTTCCCATTTTAATCAAAATTCATCTATTCCGGAAGCCATTTTCATAATTGCTATTCATAATTTTCACAATGTCCATATTTTTTTTTCTTCCAATTTCAATACATCCTAATCAGAAAATAACAAAAACACATTAATTTACAAAGATTATATGATGATCCTATAATAAATTAATATCACAAAATATTTTATTTTTCCCATCTCAGATGTTGACCGAAGTCGACAGCCCTAAGACGTCACAGGAAGCAGAAGACCCCTCGGTTGATTCATACAGAACATCCCTCCGTCGCCAAGGTGACCAACTTTTCACCAATCACCGGGCGGAGCGCGGTGACGTCACATGGGAATCCACCAAAGGACGAGGGCAAAGGCGGCCCAGACGGCAGGCAGAAAACCGTGAGTCAAGGAGGAATCGCAATCGGGATGAGAAAAGGGCTGGTAGGAGGAACAAGGGAAACCGAGGGAGCACAGGGAGACGAGACCGAGGGAACGAGGAAACTCGTCGACAAAATGGAGGAGGTAATTTGCTTTCACTGATGACAAAGTTTGATTGAAAAGCATAAAAAAACACAACAAAACAGAGACTTGCATTTTTTGCTATTATTATGTATTATAAGATTAATTGAGGAAATGAATGCTTTGTTTGAACTATTCCAGATAAAAAAAGGAAGATGTACATTACTCAACCAATAATGTTGTGTAAAGAGTTCAGCACATTTTTTGATAATTGGATTTATGTATTTTGTTAACATGTTTTCATAATCAAGAGAAAGCGAGAGAAAGAAATCAAAATTTATTTGCGCACGCTCAGTCTAAATACCCTTTGACAGAGTATACGCGTATTTTAAAACCTCACTTTTGTTACATTTTCTGATTAAGCACTCTTTATTGGTACAAACTTTTTGTCATCACTGATTTAGCAATGTCTGTAACTCCCCATGCATGTGCTTTTGTCATTTTACCCTCATCATGATGTGATTTCAAGTGCGCTTGAGGGAGTGTTTCATAACTATTTGCTTTTCTATATTGAAAGTCATGTGCGATAACAGGGGCGCCGCGGCGGAGCGGAGTTGAAAGTGGGGCGGGGGCACGGGGAAAAGGGGCACCTTTTCTTTCGAAAAGGACAGTCTTAAACATGGCCGTATGCAGAAATTCTTCGCTGGGGGGGGGGGGGGGCAGCGCGCATAAACTTTTTGAGAAGAACTCGAAAGCGAGCAAAGTGACCGAGCTTATCATTGAGGCGCTTTTGCATTTTGTTAAGTGATACTGATGGATTTGTGCATACTTCTGGTGAGTTTTGTGGAAAAAAAAAATGGGTTTTCAAAATTTCGGGGGGGGGGGGGGGGGGACTGCTCCCCCTCTGCGTACGGCCATGATCTTAAAACAAAGAAAAAATTATTTTCTACCCCCACTCACATGACTCATGAAACTTAAGGGACACTCCAAAAAAGGTTTACCCAATTTGGGTAAAATGGGAACATGCATTTTGGTTGGGTAAAAGATATTTTGTAAATTTTACGCAATGTTGCGTTGAAATGGCCCAATATGTGGTAAAAAATACCCAGCAAACATGCATGTTCCCTTTCTACCCAATATTGGGTAAAATGTCATTCAGTGTTTTTAGAGTGCACGAATGATTGTTAATAACAATTTTTTTCATTCATTAAGCACTTGCAGAAAGAAGCGAAACGGCGCTAAAAAAAAAAATAATAAAAAAAAACGGCCGGTCATCGGGCACGAAAAGAGTCGTTTTTTTCAGGACAACTTATCTGATATGAAGAACAGGCACCTATGAGAAGACAAAGGGGTACTCGTTAACACTGAAAATAGGTCCTTCTCATGTGAAAGGGGCACAGAACACGTTCGTGAGGGGGATTTTTCGGTAAAATTTGGAACTGATACGAGATATGGCACTTGCTAACACATAAAACGGGTCCTTCTCGGGTGAAAGGGACACAGAACACGTCCGTGAGAGGGCATTTTTTTAGAATAAAAATGACACCTTTTCAGTGCTTCAAAAATTTTTTTTTGGGGGGGGGGCACTGTGCCCCCCGGTCCCCTAGGATCGCCGCCCCTGTACGATGTGATAAAAGACTACCATACTAGTCAGATCATGCTTTACTTAGTAATCAACCTTTTCAGCTTGCATTGCCAATCACCAGGTCGCGCGTTAAATACAATATTCGCATTTTAATTGAACTAACGCTTGACTTTGTTAACTCTTTGTTGAAACTTTAGACAATTGTCATATGAAGCCAAAATTGCAGTATAAGGCTGTGAAACAACTGAAATCTATGGTAGAGAAACAACATGGTATAGAATAGCATCAGGGCTTGAAATCACATCGTGTTCCATTGTGTTTTGTTGCATCATGTGCATTGTGGCATGTTCTGACGACGCATTTAAGAATGGCACTAGACAGAGGCCTGAATGTAACATTACACTGCAAATAGATTTGTCTATTATAAGCATATTTAGTCCGGGTTATAATTGAGCAAGGTGCCACACGGAAAAGGAGAAATTTTCATATAGTGCTTCTAGACCAGTTTTTTACGCTGAATATGAATATATGAGTTAACCAGGCTGTATCCTGAAAATTAACCCATGAGGGCGCTTTTTTCAAAATGGCCGCCAAATTTTCAGAACATTTGAATTTTCGTACATAGATTTTGACGTAAACATTCCATTGCCATAAAATTAGTGTCATATGAAAGACAAATAAATTTCCTACAATTTGGTACCATTTATAGGGGATAAGTAGGTCATTTGGCTGAGATTTTAAGTAGAAAACTTCATTTTTTGTCATTTTTTTCCAAAAATTGAAAATTTTGCAAATTCATGATTTTACATAATTCTAAGAAAAATGAATCAATTACCTTGAAATGTTCCAGAAAATTTTATTGATATACTATTATCATGTGGATGAAATTCCAACTCTGTATCATTCTTCTTAGCAAATTTATAAGGTATCAAACTTGAATACTCCAATTTCAGAAATGTCGCTTTTTGTATGCATTTCCATAGACTAATATGTATAACATGTATAATATGTATAATGTATAGTTACAAATTAAAGGCAATTATCTCTGCTCGTTAATCACTTGGATAGTTAAGAGTAGGCTTTTCTCTATCAGCTACATAAAACAAAATGTTGGCACATCAAGGCCTAACACTCTCATGGGGTGGGGGTGTCGAAGCCCCCCCCCCCCCCTTGGCTATATCATGTTGTTGTATATTGCCTATTTGTTGGAAAAAATCACTGTTTTTTGGAGCACCCATTGAAGCAAAAACTGGCATTTTTATTATACAGTACAACCACTTTGATTGCTTTGAAATCACTTGGAGAGGAAAGAGTAGGCTTTGTTCTACCAGCTACATCCAAAGAAGTGGCACATCGAACCTACCCCTCTCGGGGGGGGGGGGCTTTTGCTTAATATTGCATATTCATTTGAAAATTCACAATTTTTGACCCAACATTGAGGCCAAAGAGCGTTTGTGCTTTGTTGTACACCCCATTTTATTGATTTGAAACCATTTAGGAAAGATTAGAGTTTGTTCTACAAGCTACATATAAATAAGCACTGACACATCTAACCCTAGCCCTCTCAGGGGCTAAGTCACCCCCCCCCCTCTATATCATGTATATTGCCGATTTATAGGATGTTTCACCATTTTGGATCACCCATTGAAGCAAAAGCGCGTTCCTACTATATAGTACAGCGAATTTTATTTTCTTGCAATGACTTGGAGAAGAAAGAGTGTAGGCTTTGCTCTATCAACTACATAAAAGAAGTGTTGGCAAATCGAAGCCTATCTCCTTCATGCGGCTGTAGAAGTTACCCCACTAATTTTCGGTATTTGGCTATTTGTTGAAAAGTCACCATTTTGGAGCCCCCATTGAAGCAAAAAGGTGTCTCTGATATTATAGTTCTGCCACTTTTATTGCCTTGAAACCACTTAGAGAGGAAAGAATAGGCTTTGCTCTATCAGCTACATAATTTTGTGCTGGCAAATAAAAGCCTACCCCTTCTGGGGGCTGTCGAAATCAGCCCCCTCACCCCTTTGCGTTATTGCCTATTTATCGGAAATTCACAGTTTTTGAGCCCCCATTGAGGTAAAAAGGCATCTCTGATATATATAGTTCTGCTACTTTTACTGCCTTGAAACCAATTAAGGAGGAAAGAATATGCTTTGCTCTATAAAGAAGTGCTGGCACATTGAAGCTTACCCATCTGGGCGGCTGTCAAATTACCCCACCCCTTTTGCGTTATTGCCTAATTATTTGAAAATTCACAATTTTTGAGCCCCCATTGAGGCGATATGCACTTGAAACCACTTGGAGAGGAAAGAGTAGGTTCCCCTCTTTCAGCTATATATAACGAATTGCTGCCATAACGAAGCCTAACCCACTTCAGGGGACTATAGATGTTACCCCACCTTTTTTACGATTTTTGCCAATTCATTGGAAAACTCGCCATTTTGGAGCCCCCATTGAGGTAAAAAACGTGTTTCTGGTATATAGTAGAGCCACTTCTTCATATGTAGCTGTTAGAGGTACTCCAAGTAGTTTCAAGGCGGTAATAGTGGCAGAACTATATATCAGAACCGCCTTTTTGCCTAAATGGGTTCTCCAAAATGGTCAATTTTCCAATAAATAAGCAATAATGAAAAAGGGGTGGGGTGAATTCAACAGCCCTCTGATGGGGATAGGCCTTTTTTGTGAATATGTCTTTATAATATGTAGCTGTTAAAGCAAAGCCTATTCTTTTTCTCTCCAAGTGTTTTCAAGGGTGAAAAACGGCAGAAACATCATCAGAAATGACTTTCTGCCTCAATGGGGGCTCCAAAGTGGTGATTTTTTTTCAATAAATAGGCAATAATGCAAAAGGGATGAGTGATTTCGACAGCCTCCAGGAGGGGGTAGGCTTTTATTTGCCTGCACTTCTTTATATGTGGCTGATAAAACAAAACCTATTCTTTCCTCCCTAAGTGGTTTCAAGGCATTAAAAGTGGCAGAACTATATATCAGGAACGCCTTTTTGCCTAAATGGGGGCTCCAAAATGGTGAATTTTCCAATAAATAGGCAATAATGCAAAAGGGATGGGGTGATTTCAAGAGCCTCCCGGAGGGGGTAGGCTTTTATTTGCCTGCACTTCTTTATATGTGGCTGATAAAACAAAACCAATTCTTTCCTCCCTAAGTGGTTTCAAGACATTAAAAGTGGCAGAACTATATATCAGGAACGCCTTTTTGCCTAAATGGGGGCTCCAAAATGGTGAATTTTCCAATAAATAGGCAATAATGCAAAAGGGATGGGGTGATTTCAAGAGCCTCCCGGAGGGGGTAGGCTTTTATTTGCCTGCACTTCTTTATATGTGGCTGATAAAACAAAACCCATTATTTCCTCCCTAAGTGGTTTCAAGGCAGTAAAAGTAGCAGAACTATATATCAGAAACGCCTTTTTGCGTAAATGGGGGCTTCAAAATGGTGAATTTTTCAATAAATATGCTATAATGCAAAAGGGATGGGGTGATTTCAACAGCTTCCCGGAGGGGGTAGGCTTTTCTTTGCCAGCACTTCTTTATATGTGGCTGATAAAACAAAACCTATACTCTTTCCTCTCCAAATCATTGCAAGGAAATGAAATTGGCTGTATTATAAGTAGAAACGCACTTTTGCCTCAATGGGCGATTCAAAATGGTGTAATTTCCAATAAATAGGCAATATACATGATATAGAGGGGGGAGGGGTTGACTTAGACAGCCCCTGAGAGGAATAGGTTTCGATGTGCCAGCGCTTCTTAATAATATGTAGCTGATAGAGCAAAGTCTAAGCTTTTCTCTCCAAGTAATTGCAAGAAAATAAAATTGGCTGTATGATATATATAGAAATGCCCTTATGCCTCAATGGGTGATCCAAAATGGTGACATTTTCAATAAATAGGCAACATACATGATGTAGAGGAGGGGTGACTTAGACAGCCCCTGAGAGGGCTAGGGTTCGACGTGCTAGCGTTTATTTATGCAGCTGGTAGAACGAACTCTACTCTCTCAAGTCAATAAAATACTATAAAGCACAAACGTTTTTTTGACTCAATGTTGAATTCAAAATGGTGAATTTTCAAATATATTGGCAATAAGCAAAAGGGGGAGGGGTGACTTCCCCAGCGCCCCCCCCCCCCGATAGGGGTTGGCTACGATGTACGTGCCACTTCTTTTGATGTAGCTGGTAGAACAAAGCTTACTCTTTCTCCTCTCCAAGTGGTTTCAAAGTAATTAAAGTGGCTGTACTGTATAAATGCCTTTTGCCTCAATGGGTGCTCCAAAAAACAGTGATTTTTTTCCAACAAATAGGCAATATACAACAACATGATATAGCCAGGGGGGGGGGGGGGCTTTGACACCCCACCCCATGAGAGTGTTAGGCCTTGATGTGCCAACATTTTGTTTTATGTAGCTGATAGAGAAAAGCCTACTCTTAACTATCCAAGTGATTAACGAGCAGAGATAATTGCATTTATTTTGTAACTATACATTATACATATTATACATGTTATACGTATTAGTCTATGGAAATGCATACAAAAAGCGACATTTCTGAAATTGAAGTATTCAAGTTTGATACCTTATAAATTTGCTAAGATGAATGATACAGAGTTGAAATTTCATCCACATGATAATAGTATAAGTTTTCTGGAACATTTCAAGGTAATTGATTCATTTTTCTTAGAATTATGTAAAATCATGTATTTGCAAAATTTTCAATTTTTGGAAAAAAATGACAAAAAATGAAGTTTTCTACTTAAAATCTCAGCCAAATGACCTACTTATCCCCTATAAATGGTACCAAATTGTAGGAAATTTATTTGTCTTTCATATGACACTAATTTTGTGGCAATGGAATGTTTATGTCAAAATCTATGTACGAAAATTCAAATGTTCTGAAAATTTGGCGGCCATTTTGAAAAAAGCGCCCTCACGGGTTAATTTTCAGGATACAGCCTGGTTACCTCATATATTCATATTCAGCGTAAAAAAACTGGTCTAGAAGCACTATGTGAAAATTTCTCCTTTTCCGTGTGGCACCTTGCTCAATTATAACCCGGACTAATTAGCTTGTTCGTTGCTGCTTACACGACATTTACTTTCCATTGTTTATGAATTTATATCTAAAAGAAATATTATAAAACACGTTTGCCAAGTCTATTGACTCCTATTTTAAGCGGGTCTCCTTTCAAGTAATGTATAACCAGGCCTTATCATCACCCACGGGGAGCATTACAAAACATGGATATGGGGGGGGGGGCGAGGACTGACTTACAAAGAAATTTACCAGACATGGGTAAGACACTAGATGATCTCGCGCATGATATGTATCATGTTTTTATATCCAAAGCGGATGATGAAAGTTTTAGGACAAATATTAATTTCCCACTGGACATGATGACGGTGACTGAGGGTTTGAGCGGGGACTCAGTCAGACCGCAGGTCCCTATGCTAATGAGCAAAAAGGCCAGATTCATCCAAATCATCTCGTGGCTGAATCCTCCTCCTTGCAAAATCTCGTGATTCGTGAGATTTTCTTTCTCTACGAATTTATCTGTTTTAACCTCAAGTTAAATGAAATATTATTGCACCATCAGATAGAGTAAAAGTTACTCTTTTATATTGGTCATTTATTTTGTATACAATATTTTGTTAAATAAGTAAATTTCTGGCCTGAAATTGTGCCTCAAAACTGAATTTTCTTCCTCTGTTTTCTTTTGCAAATTGTGCAAAACTTTTTATTTTGAGCCTCAATGATATCTATATCACCATAAAGCTGAACTTCTGTACTTTCTCACAATGCCACTCTTGATATGCGGCACCTTTTAATCGGGTCAAGATCACACTTTTCCCACCAAGGTACAAGACGAGATTTCTGAAATGTTGTACTTGCATAAAATCCAGAGTTCTGATTGGCTGGATAAGGTTCACAGAACAACAGGCGCGGGGTATTTGAGGAGATTACCACATGGGAAGTGTGACCTTCCCACGAACCCAGGCACTGGAACCGTTGGAATTTGCCATTGTGTGGTCTTTTTGACCAATCAGAGTGTAGTATACTTGTTTTCAAGCTGCTTTATGTACTTGGCAAATGAAAAGTGCATGTGATCTTGACCCGATTAAACCAATTCTTATTTTGAAACCTATATCATTTCAAAGCATACATATTCAGCTTTATCATGATATAAAAATCATTTGGGCTCAAACAAAAAAAAAGGGTGAAAATAGCAGCTTTTGTCAGGTGAAAATATTTATTTTGTAGCATATTTTATATCAAAATTTTAACCTATATTACAAAATCTTTGAATAAATCCAAACACATGACCTGAAAGAATGATTCTTCTTCTTTACAATGGTACCAAATTCATGAAATTCGATGCATAATTAGAGCAGCAATGACCGAATGAAAAGAGGTGTTTTGGTCCGCATCAAGCTCATTAAATATGCAAAACATCTCAAGTCATGAATATCACTTGGGTGAAAGAAGCCACTTTCTTGGGACATGCAGTCTGACTGGACTGATTGCATCATAAGAGATTTGGCCGTGTGCATAAACTATCAGCGATCACACGCGTGAAACATTTCCAGAGACTATAGTGTGTTAAAATGGCACTGCTAATAAAATCATTAAAAATAAAATTGAAATTAGAGGGTTGATTGTTTACTACCACTGGACAGGATATATATAAGATATTCCATATCTGACCAAAAAAGGGTATCTCGTCATGCTCATTTTATAAATAAATCAGCATGTATGAAGACATCTCCTGACGAGATCAATTTCATCACCTAAAACAGTAAAATAACCCTAATTCCTGTCAAAATAGTTCCAAAGTTATTGTTATTTTTTTTCATTATTTGGGCACATTAAGTTAAGTAGTTGCCCCCTAACATCAGTGTTAGATGGCCAATCATATTCATACACTTTCATCGATCAGCTATTAGTACTATCAAATTAAAATATTGAGAATGGGTTGACTCGAATGAATATCTTTTGTATTCTTGATGTTAATATGCTCGTGCGACCTCATACATTCCCTCTCATTTGAGCAAGAGAAATGACTTATAATGAAACGATGTAGGCACCCGTTCCTAATGTGTTTCTATCAAACGCAACTTTATTTTCAACTAATAAAACACGCGTATTTAATTTGTAAGGCCACGTTTCTCCGACCGGCCTCTTGCAGTCCGAGAGCTTGTGTTAATGAGTCTAAAATTAATCTAGAATAAGATTCATTTTTAAATCTCAAGATATATATTCAAATCCCTCGAGATTTAAAACTAAATGTTAAGGATTAAAACTAAATCCAGAATTCGATAGCTCCCTTACTACTTTCCACCTAAATTTATTCTGAATTCCTGCAATTTGGAGTGCATCAAACATAGACATGAATCGAAATATGTTGAAAAAGTTACAATTAAACGATGATTTAACAAAATTAAGATTAACATGAAAATGATGACAAAAATTTGTAATTTATTCAAGAATTTTTAACCTGTCATCGTGATCACATCCTTTAACAACTGACATAAAGCTGACTTTGTTTTATTCAATCATCATTTTTGTGTGTGAGTGTGTGTGTTTGTTTGTTGTTGTTGTTTTTTTTTGCTTTTATATACAGAGATGTGAATGGTCACAAATTAAAAGATCTGAAAAAGAGTTCACATACGTTTGTACGAAAGAAAAAATAGGATATAAACTGAAATTAAGCTGAAAATAAAAAACGAAAATGGCTGAGATAAATAAAAAAACAGATTTAGTAAATGCATTTTTTTTCTGATTTGTTTGGTTCCAGGAGAAAGTCCGCCACAATATGAGTCTGCATATATACATTTCGTAGGAAATGTCAGTTCGCGAGTAGAAACACGTAAGTAACATGATTTTTTTATTTTCTTTTCTTAAATATGATTTTCACTATACTAATCATTTCATACGGGACTTTACGATTCAGCATGCTGGAAACGTTTATGAGAACGATGAATAATAATGTGATTCAGCGGGGGGGGGGGAACTGGTCGACTTTGCTACACTGCAAAAACTCTGGTGTTGATTTAACACCAGTCCGGAATCTATATCTGTCCACACCAGAGAAGTGTTAAACAACATCAGTTTCGTATTAATCTAACACCAGATAGGTGTTTATACAACACCAGTTAGTATCAAAACAGCATCGGTTTGATTACAAACTGGTGTTGTTTCAATACTTCTCTGGTGTGGACATAATATATTCCGGGCTGGTGTTAAATCAACACCGGAGTTTTTGCAGAGTACTAGCAAAGCACTGTGCCTCATTGTGTGTCACAATGTGTTCACAGAACTTCACAGTGTGGTACACAATGTGAAATCCTCTTCACACTATTAAATTTGAGCGTTTCAACATTGTGAATCACAAAGTTGACCATAGTTTCATAAAGTTTAGTTAATGTTATTTTACCAGATCTATAGATCTACGTTTTATTAAGGAGCTCCTCCCAGCTCCCTGGTTTTACCGACTTTCTGAATGAAATAAGTGCTCGACTGAATTCCACTGTAGTATTTAGCGTTCTCGAGACCGCCCACATCTGGTATCGTAAAGTCCTTGCAACGATGTCACATCTTTTATACTTATTCTGTTAAATTTATACACCTTTTTAACACAAAAACCCTGAAATTGATAATGCATGTAGAATGATTAATGCTTTGATATTAGATGACCCACTTTCGCTAGCTTTATATCATCCTATAATATTTATTAGTCATGGTAATATTAATCATTTCTTTAAATCTCTATCTATTGTCCAAAAGTAATATTAATCCATTATACATTTCCTTTATGTTATCTATTCATCATGTTATCTCTTTTCATTCATAAACATATTTTTTCAGAAAGATTGTTTAGTTAGGAGAGTCGGGATTTTAGTTCGCGGCAACCAAACTTGCGATCCTTTGCATTTCATTGTCATCATCACGTGTGCTTCTATACTATTACTATATACTACTACTACTATTACTATATACTACTACTACTACTACTACTACTACTGTATACTGTGCGCACCAGAATCGGTAGACTAGCTTAGCCGGGGTAATATAGGAGCGCCTTGAGCACCTAGCAAGGTGGATACGTGCGCTATACAAATCCTATATTATATTATTATTTATCATAATCAAAATCGATTTTACGCATACTGATAAATTCACATCAATTCAAAATGTAAATTGATCTTCGAGAAGTGAATACATTCAGTAATCAAAACTGAAAAATTTAATTGAATCTAACAATGAATTTCGAATACATAAAATGATTGGATTATTTATTTTTGATATTGATAGATCCAGAAAGCGTGCACCCACTCTCGCCAAGGATGGTGAACATTTCTGGTACGTAAAGATATTGATAATTTGAATAGCAACAAATATGACAATCATGACAATGATGAAAATATTAATAATAACAAAAATATTTATGATAGCAATAATGATAACTATAGCAGTGGTATATAGTAGTAGTAGTAGTAGTTGTTGTTATTGTTGTAGGAGTAGTAATAGAGAATACTTATTAAGCGTACGACTGGTGTAGTTACCTGTGCGTTTTACAATTACGGATAACCGCTGAAGATACATCGAGCTATCGCTTGTACTTATCAATTAAATTTATTTTTTTATCGGATTTCCTGAAAATCATCCAGCAAAATTTATTTTTTCACTCATATTTTGATGAAACGTTGAAAATATATTTACAAATTACCAACTATGTGACTTGTATGCTTCGCTCGCTTGCTATTTTACAAGAAAATTACATCATATCCAAATGAAACAAATCAGCTGAAAATTTTCGCTTTATCATCCGCTGTAAACCTATATAAAGTAATAAGCTGAACTTTATCCGTTGATACTTATTGAAGAATGGGTTAGAAAACAAGACGTCACTCATTATTATTAGTATCATCATCATTAATATCATTATTGTTTTATCATTAGTGGTATATATTATTGCATATATTCTCTTAAATTTGCAGAAAAATTCCTGTTTTATGAATTTACAGAATGATTATGTTATTGCTTTCTGCAAAATCTTATCTTTTTTCTGTAAAATCAGTTTTTTTTTAACAGTGTACCCTAAACATTTCCTGCTTAAAAATAACAAACCCCAAAATATTATGAGCCTGTTTTCTGGTGCTTTGCCACTAACCTCTAGTAAATATTTCATTCACATACAACTTTTATAATTCACTCATATTCATCTCTTTATATCAATGCTCTTAACTTATAATGGACAAGTGGTAAATACCATGGTGTGTGCCTCATTCCTGACACTGTTGTAATACTGTATCATGAATATTGGACAAATTAAAACGGAGATGATTAACACAAATAGATCTTATGTAAACTAATTGCTTGAAGTAAAACAACTTGTCTGAGATACGGTTTTAAAAATGAAATCAAAGTATAAAAAAAAGGAGATAATGAAGAAAACATTACATATTCTTAAAAAAACGACACTACAACATGATACAATACATTACGACCTGTGCACCTGCCGTGTTCCTCTTTTCATTTGCACTTTTTATTTTCACCTCCCTTATCTCCCTCTTTTTTTCCTTTGCCACTTTTCCCTCCCTATTATAATTTTGTAAGTTTTTTTTTTTGGGGGGGGTATCACTTTAATTATTATTATTTGAACTACTTTCTCTTATTTTTGTTGTCGCTTATTCGCTTTATTTTGATATTTGTGGATTACTTGTTTTAAACTCGTCTTCCGTGTCCGTCTCGATTTTTGTATTTAGTTGTATATATAGTTTGTTTATAATTAGTATTGAAACTAAGTTTAGGGGCTTGCCTTCTATACAAGCTTTGCTTTTCTTGGCAAGTCTTCTTTTCATAGATAACATTATTGCAACACATTTTAGTTTTGTTCTCAATATTTGTTATGAAATGTCATTGGTCTGTCTGTATTATATTGA
Source organism: Lytechinus pictus (assembly GCF_037042905.1). NCBI lineage: Eukaryota > Metazoa > Echinodermata > Echinoidea > Temnopleuroida > Toxopneustidae > Lytechinus > Lytechinus pictus. The sequence continues at coordinate 2,564,309 of NC_087260.1, read as the reverse complement.
ATATGTATTGTTACTTTGAATATATTTCGAATTTTTTTCGAACGGAAATAAATAAATCTAATCTAAATCTAATGTTACATCAAATACGTATCAAACCAACTATTACACTGTAAAAATTGTAAGATTTTAAGCACGTTGTTTAAGCACGTCACTCTAACAAGTATTGTTTAAACTCTTTAAACTTTTTAAACAAGTTGTTTACAGAGTTTAAACAATCATTTAAAAAAGTTTAAACAACTTGCTGAATAGAGTGACAGGCTTAAACAACGTGCTATTTTTTTACTGTGTAATTCATGTAAATTATATACATTTTATTTGAACAAAGTAAAGGGGATCATTCGGTTGGAGTGATTAGGTATTTTCTAGACTAAATAATGACCATTGTCACGATTGTAACCAATACATGTATAAGGTTATATGCACCGCGGGAGATACGCGACTACTCAAGCACCCCCCCCCCCCCCATGGAACGCGGAACGGTTTTCAAGGGGGGGGGGGCTGACCATGCAAAAAATCACAATAATATGGTCATTTATACGTTTTTGTACACGGTTTTGGAAAAAAGTGCCCCCTGCTTTCGCGGCCCCTGCCTAAGACCGGCCCCCTCCCCCGGATCGCCGCGAATTGTCATATGCCTATAATCTGTAGTGGTTAATGAGTGTTATTATCACAAGATCATCTTTTATTTTCATTTTCATCATAAACATAAACAAATACGAATCAAACATGCATCATGTATATAAACAAATACAAATACAAATCAAATATGACTACAATGATTACAAATCAACTTCAAATTCCAAAACATTCATGTCACTTCACGTCATTGAGACGTGTCTATATCGTTACCAGCAACGGGGAATCACAAATTGTATCCCTTATAGGCAGGTGACTGCTATAGACAGGTTCTTATACCCAAATCTGCATAATAAAATGGAAGCAATTACAGTGGTCATTATAAGCAGGTGACTGTTATAGACAGTTGACAGTAAAATTTAATTTCGCTTTATTCTTTTAACTAAGATTGGGTAAAACTTTTTTGTGAGAAATCTTTCTTAGTGTTTTAATAATAGTTTTAAAATCCATTGTCTTTTAACAGAGAATCTGCTGAGTGACTGGGCCTATGCATACTGGACTCCCCGTCGTCAAAAAGAGAATTTTGTTCTGAACAATGGCGTAGTCACGGTGAAAGAGCCTGGAGTTTACTTCATATACAGCCAGGTAAGCCGAGTTTATAGAGTACCGAAGTGATGACGTCACAAAAAACTTTTTTTTTTAAATTTCAGAATTTTTAATACAACATTTTGGTAGAACATGATGAAATACCTCCACTACCATTTTATCCCAATTTCTTTTTCCCCCACAGTAGGGTGTTTTATTCAATAAAGCTTCAGTTTGCATGTACATGCATGCTTTCACAGTCAATATGGCTCCAGTTTACATTTGTTTTCACAGTCAATGTACAAAAATAATCAGCGAGTGAGTGTTCAACAGATATACAACAATAACTGATAATATACAATCTTGTCATGCCATAAATCATTTGCAGTACGTAAAACAAAAACATAATTATGATTTATGTAGAGAGCCAGATATAAAGATGCAGAACCGTATCTTGCAAACCGATTAAAAGATTTTTCGACATTAGTCGAAAAGATTAATGAAATTTGACTAACGTTTTTCAAAAGATACTTACTTCATATTTTCACATGAAATAGCTTTTTCGTACAAAAAAAATAATTATTTACCTCGTTGAGGATTTTCTGTGGCATAAGACAAATTCCAGCCAAATTAATTTGATATATCATCCATTTTACCCAAATAATAAGTGTATTTAAGTCTCTATTATACTTAATGGGAGTAATTCAAAAAATAAAATTTTCCATAGTTAATTTTAATACTAGTTTGCATCTTTCATCTTTCAAACAGTCTCTTTTCAAATTATTCCCATACTTTCCTAACTAAGTGTCATTCAAAGAACAAATGTTCAATAGTTTCAACATGGGAGGTACAAAAAGTACAAGTATACTACTTGATTTAGCCTGGATTTTGCACAAATATTCGTTGGAATAATACAATTAATCAAGCAGTATTGAAACCATCTGATTGAAACATATGTCATTACTTGAAACGGTATAGAATTAAAACAACGCCATTTCCCTAGTGAAATTTGTTATCGGATTTTCTCTTCCCATCTTTCTTTTCTTTGAAAGTTATTTGATACCTTTTCTTTCACCAATGGAACACATATATTTTTACACGCTTTATTTTGCTTCATCAAAATACTAATAACATTTGGTCTGAGTGGAGTGGTTAACTTCACTACCAAAAGTTTGTGTGAATCGGTCTATGCGGGCCCCAAGATATGACCTCATGAATACATAATTAGCCTCATTGAAGTCAATTATTGGCCTGTTCCTAACTTTTAGAACCAGACCAATAATACACTCGGACTTCAATGGGGCTAATTACGTATTCATGAGGTCATATCTTGGGGCCCCATGGACCGATTCGCACCAAATTTTGGTAGTGGGGGCATTTCATCATGCTCTAAAATATTGTATAAAAAAATGCTGAAATAAAAATTGGAACATTGATGACGTCACACTTCGGTACTCTATAATGGCAGGTTTATACATTGGGGATTCCAACCAAAAGAGGAAGTCGTCCACTAAAGAAATATATAGGTTCATAACCAGATCAAAATTTGGGACAAAAATTCATGTGGAAATTTATAAATGGAAAGGGTTCATAAAAAAAAACCTGTCCCAAGAACCGTACACTAAATTATGTATATGGGACAATATAATTTTTCAAAACTTGTGTTTACTTTAACAAAAGTGTATTGTTTCGTAAAATCGTAAGTTGAAAAATCTGAAATATGACTTGTGAGCATTTCACATCGAATAAAAGAATGTATTCGAAGCAAGTTGCGGGAAGTATTAAAAATGTTAAAATCGTCGTGCTGCTGTAATGCGACTGATTATTGTTTTTCTTTCCACAATGAAATACTTGAAGTAGCTTACCAAAAGTAAATATCTAATTTGCGACTTGAGAACTGAGAAAGTAATGTGTCACAGGTAATAGAATTGGTAAAAGGATTTAGATTTGAAAGAAGTATATGAAAAGAAAACGCTTCATTTTTTGCCATGTAATTTTTTTTGTATGGTGCGATTGGCCGGTTTTATATGTCGAGGCGTCCACAATAATTTCCTTTGATTGCACATGCTTCGTTCTTAAACATGGTAAAATCGCATACAAACTTGAAAGAAAAGAATCTCATACCTGTAAAACTAACACTATCATCATCATGACCAAGTAGCCTAATTGAATTGATGTGCAAAAGTGTAGACCCGATTTTCTTGGTTAAACAAGACTGTAAATTTCTTTTAAAATCTTAAAAACAGTAAGCCCCCCAATGTCATCGTATTCAGTAATGTTTCAAAGATTCGACTCAATAATTACAACATTCTTCTTCTCATATATAATTGCTTAAACTAGGCTATTCTGGGAAATTAAAAAAAGATATTATATTCCGAGTGCTGGACACAGATAAGACAAAAGAGACAGAGGTAATGCATTGCAGTTCCAACAAAGTTTATTCCCAAGTATTCTCCACATTTTCGACGCAAACCTCACGTCTTCGTCTGTGAGCTTTGCCTTCCTGACGAAGACGTGATGTTTGCGTCGAAAATTTGGAGAATACTTGGGAATAAACTTTGTTGGAACTGCAATGCATTACTTCTTTGTCTCTTTTGTCTTATATATATTCGTCAAACAAAAATTCCTGGTACCAATCGAATCGTATATTCAAAATGGGCATGTTCATGCTGATGGTTGGTCAATTTTTTAACCAGTACTTGGGTCGTATGCTAGTATCCGTTTATACATTTGGGCACCAATTGCCCCAATTAATAAAATTGGGTTGGTGACGAATATTACCTACCTTTGGGTAAGCGAAAATTGTCTTGCATGTGCTTTTGCTCATTGACCAAGTAATACACATGTTGGTTTTTTTTTGCCCGAGATAGTGTAACCCTGATAAAAATGCAAAATTCAGAAGTAACTATTGCCCAACATGAATGGAGTCACAAACTGTTGATAAGAATATGACCGACAACCATGACAGCTTGCTCCGCATTTTCTTTACACAAATCGATATTTTTAATAGCATTATTTGTACAGCTTCGGGCAAAATTCGACTTTAGAAAAATGTTGCCCAAAGACATTTGTATACAGGTACTGAGTACTTTGCGCGTGTAATAGCTGTTCTGCTAAAGTCAGTGTAATCCCCGGCCCCCCCCCCCCCCCACTCAGTGTTATTTAGGGTACGCCTATGCTCGTTCCCTTCCTTTGAAAGCACCCCCCTATCGAAGGTCTGCCAAAATTTCTGAACCCCCCTTTCGAGGGCTTTTCGCGGGCTTTTTCTGCCTTAGAGACCCCCCTAAATCCGGAACACTGCTCAATTCCAACAAAAGATCAGTACTTTACTTTTCAAAATGAAATAATCCTAAATTCAGGATTATTCAGGCTCATTCGAATAAGCTTTCAAAACTAGCAGGAATTTCAGGATTTTGATCCCGGGATTTGATCTATTTTTCTATGTTATTCAAAATATTTTATAACCCCCTTTAAAAAATTCTCAGGAGTCCAAAGAGAGAGATAAAAAACACCCCCTTTTTAAAGAAATCTCCGGGTGAAAATACAAATACACCCCCCTTTTTTACAAATCGCGGGCCGGACTTGTCCCGCGAAAAAGTACCCCTTTACCGGACATTTTGGGAACACGCATGCGGTCCTTCCGACCCCGGAGTGAGGGGGCCGGGGTGTAATCACGGTGGATATTGGGTGGATATTAGAGCGCTTTATAACAGAGACTCATGATAAGTAGGTGTTACATTAACAAACGTAGTTAATATCTTTATTTTCAGAATTTATCAATGCAAATGAAATTATAAGCATTTAAATTTGGTGATTTCTACAGGTTCAATTTTTCGACGACCACCGATTGAATGGCCACGTCTTAACGATCCAAGGCATCGAAGAAGAGAGATTCAAATGCGCCGAAAGGCCGGCCCAGAACCCTCTCAGCATGCAAACCTGTTACGCGGGAGGACTAGCATTTCTCCACCGCGATTCACGGGTATCTGTCCGCCTGGCTTTCTCTCACCGATGGGTCAATATGCACAAAGACAGCACCTACTTCGGCATGTACAAAGTGGCGGATCTGTGAGTAACCCAGCGAAGCGGACTCGGTGTTGATTAAAATAATGTTCTGGACCCCGTAACATAAAGCTTAGTGAGTGATCATTGGTCTAATGTCTATGATTAATTGCATTGATTATTGTGCATGATCAATTGTAAAATCTGCTACATGTACATGTTCAAATGTTCAATCAGTGTAAAGCTTTATGTTACGGGCGTCAGGTTGTAAAAGAACAAAGTTTAACGTAACTTAAACTAATATTTTTCTGTTAAAGTGGTAGATTTTCACCTGTAAATCGGTTGATGATTACTGTTATTGTCGCTCGGAAACATATCTGACCAATTATTGGATGTTTGACCAGTCCCTTTTGAAGAGTGTATATACTTAAGAATTGTGCACAAACCATCATTCAACATCATTATAAATGGAAAGAAGGTGAAGTTTGATTTGTGTCTTTTCGCCGTTTCGCCTGTCTTAACATCACACACTTTGCTTTCAAATTTACATTTCGTTTGATCATACTTATAGACATTGCACGTATCTCGAGAATGAAATAAACGTGTATATTTTTCGAAATTCAGTTTCCATCATAGCCTACTGTGAATCGAAGTCATTGATATTGGCCAGCGATTTCTCCAGTCAAAATCCCATTTCCTCTTTCTAGGCAGTGGCAACTAAGTGATTACCTTTGTATTTCATATAGGCATTTTATTTAAAGGAAACTTTAAACATAATCGTCAAGAGGTAAAAAAAAAACCGAGTGAATATTACAGTAAAAGTATTCTACACGTATAACTTTTAAAAGCCAAAAATTCTTGCCCCGTATTATTAGGATATCCACGAACATTGATTTTTACTCAATTCATGCAAAATACAACATACTCTGCTGTCATAACTGCAAGTTTTATCTATACTGTATATACATGCCCAAGAGGGTAGGCTACTGGCCCCTGTTATTTTGTCCCCCATTTCTCTTTTTTTTTTCTCAGGCTCGTAATTTGGCCAACATGATTTTTTTTTTCACTTCTTCGTTTTCAATGCAAATTTCACAAACCAATTTTTCCAAAACTTGTCAATAGATTGTCAAATCTGCTTTATCAACAGTTCAAAACAAGATTGATTTTGGAATTAGACATGAAATTCATGGATTTTGCAGTCTTTATTGATCTTCCATTCCCGGAAAGTGAAGGTCAAGATGTCTCGTGTAGCAATATCTCCCATCCAATTCATGTACTCGAGACTTTTAGATCATTCTGTTTGAGAAACCGCAGCGACGCCGAGGGTTTCCCGCATATGAAATCAATGACAAAACGTTCAAACCAGCTAGACCGTATATACGACATCCAAAAGCATAATGAATGCCTATGTCTATGTAATATCAGTTATATTTGTATTTGGTAACGTGTTCTCAATATTGGGCATATAGGACTATTAATCATGTCTACATCCAAGAGTCAGGATCAATGTATTCAATACGAATAGCACATTTTCATTCAGAACCCTTCTTATTAATGACAAATTAGAATTTGAATAAAAGTAGATTCATTAGAAAATTGTATATAAAATATATCATGTATGGAGATAGAGTTGGACCGTTCGTGTATGCATGCTTCAATTGAAAATTATTGTATGCACTTTAATTTCAACAGTAAATTAATGTATCTAATATCTACCTGCGTTCACAAATCAAAAATCAATATTGTGTTACCGATTTTACCCATGACGTAAATATTGTTCAGGATAAATTCACAATCATGTTTATGTTATATAATTTTCCAAAGTATTTTATTTCCTCATAACGAGCAGTGTAATGTTTTGTTGGGTTAAGCAATGCAATTATATCTTTATGTCAAGGAGCCATTTTAAAAACTAATATTGATTGTAAAATACAACAGTATGGTATAGGTTCCTGGAATGGAATATATATTTTTTTGTAATGCCATAAACATGATATAGGGCCTATTATGTTAAAAGTATATATGAGGAAACGGTAAAAAAAACTCGTTGTGCACAACAAAAATAGAAAGAAGATTTACAAAAGTTTTTTTATCACAATCGTGACTTGTAATGAAACTTTTAGATTTACTCAGGCTTCGCAAAATTGATATGCAAAGAAAAATGTTTATCTTCATTCATAACATCTGTTCTAAAGATGATAGTTCTTGCTGTACCATGATCATGTTAGTTTTACGATTTTTTTTACATAATAAACGTAGGATACCTCATTGTTCATTGCTTTTAGAAAAATCATGTCTTGAATTTGAATTTGATTTTTTTTTAGTAATATGCATGTTAATGTTAAAGCATTTGCACTGGTTACCAGTTGACAAAAGAATATCTTACAAAGTTGCACTGTTAGTTTTTAAGTGTATGCATAAAATGGCACCCGAATACCTTTATAGTTTACTTAGATCCCCACACCGGCCACATTATAGACTTCGTTCTAGTGAAGACACTACAATTTTACAAATTCCTAGAGTTGTTTCAAAAGGGGGGGAAGCTAGTTTTGATTTTTGCGGTCCCAAATTATGGAATAGTTTACCAATTCACCTCCGATCATGTACTTCTGTTGAATTTTTTAAAAAAAATTTGAAAACATACCTATTTTTGTTGTAACTGTAATATTGGAGAGCAATTTGTACAAAGCGCATAGAGCAATTGAAATTGATTATGCGCTATATAAGAACCAATTTATTATTATTATTATTATTAATCATTTAGATATTTTGTCTATTTTTTATTATCTTTTTATACTTTTGTAAATTGAATTTTTCCTATGTTGTGAATAATGTATATTTCTTGTAAATATACTTTTGTACATTGTAATTAGATTTTGTTATATATTTCATTAGTTCGTATTTCATATGATTAAATAGTTGTGTGTTAAAATTCATCATTATGTATCTATCCATCTCTCACATTCGAATTCTTTCTGCCTCTGTCTCTCTATCTGGCTATGCCTTCATGAAGCAGTACATCATTACCTTAATGTACTTTAAAGGTATTACACGCCTTTAATCAAATGAAAATTGAGTTCTGGTTTAACTATAAACTTATTTGTTTGTGTTTTTTTGTTTAAGAAGTTTTCATCATTTTGCAGCTGGACCATTTTCGCCATGTGCATGTTGTAATCATATTGTAAATCTACTCGGCAGAATCTCCGGCGCTAATTTAACACCAGCTCGATATACGACCATACCACATAATCATTGAAACGACACCAGTTTGGTTTGGGGCTAACACCAAAAAATAGATGTTTGAACAACATTAGGCAGTGTTATCAACGAAATTGGTTTGATTCTACCTGTTGTTCCTTCAAAACTTCTCTGATGTCAAATACGGGGCTTGTATTAAATTAATATCGCTGTTTTTGCAGTGTACTGTCATAATTGCATTTTATGCGATGAACTAGAAAACACATTTTTGTATCTTGGCCCAAGGGCGTAGGTTGGCTTGAGCATGGGGAGGTGGAACTAAAGTGGTATGGGGGTGCACATCTTTGAGAGGTGGAACTAAAGTTTGGAAAATCAGCTGTTGAAAGCAGAAGTGGTACAAATTTCGTTTTGCCTGCCAGTGTCGGAACTCCTCTGCCTCAGCGGGAGGGTGCACGTGGACCCCCAGCCTACGCCCTTGTCGGCCCTCATATTGTGAATTAAAACAAATATGTGAAGGAGTTAAAACTCATGTTTAAAAAAATGTACACTAATGAATCTGTAATTGAACTAAATTTGTTATGATCATCTATTGTGTTGTACATATTTGTAAATATCCTGTATAAGTTGATTGGATAATTTATGGTTGTTCGCGAAATATATATTTCGCACGAAAGTGTGAGGCTAAATAAAAACAAGTAAAGAATGTAGGCGATTGATGGAAATGGGATATTGCTTCTTTAAATTCTACCCAATCGATGTGTTTATTCGATTGTAATAAAATGTTTTGAAAAGAATAAAGATTTTCGTGTATTTCATTGTTGTCGTTTTTTTTCGCCGTTACTCATGGAAATTATAATAATTAAAGTAAGAATAAAGTAAACGCATGATTTGAACATATTTCAATAACATTGATGTAAAAAGAAAGAAAAATAAGAATACTGTGGGGCAGTATGTAAACACGCCTTAAAGGGAAATGAAACCTTTGGAACAAGTAGGCTTGTGTCGAAACAGAATAATCAAAGAAACAGATCAATGAAAGTTTGAGAAAAATCGGACAAATAATGAGAAAGTTATGAGCATTTTGATATTGCAATCACTAATGCTATGGAGATCCTCCTATTGGCAACGCGACAAGGATGTGTGATGTGAAGAACTTTCCCTTTGGACTATGAAATACCCCTAAAATGTATTTTTTGTTCTTTCTTAGGGTGATACAAACTCTTTATCCATGATGTATTCTTAAAAAACTGTATAACATGCCCCTCCTATAGAAAGAACACATGATCTACTGATAGATGTGATACAAGAGGCAATTTTAATAAGTGAAATATATACTAAACTATAACGGTGAAAGTTGTTCACAAGTGACATCACACATCTTTGTCGCATTGCCAATGTGAGGATCTCCATAGCATTAGTGATTGCAATATTAAAATGCTCATAACTTTCTCATTATTTGTCCGATTTTTCTCAAACTTTCGTTGATCTATTTTCACACAAGCTATCTTCTTCTAAAGGTTTCATTCTCCTTTAAGTGCCATTTCTTGGCCCCTGTATTTTATTGGCCTACGATACAATTAACTGTCGATTACCGTAAAATGATCCCTCCCCAAACAAGGGGTAAAAGCGGACGGGCAAATAGTGACCCCCTAATAAAAATTTATTACATACTCACTCGCTCTCCCCCCCCCCCCACAAAAAAAAAAATAAATAAATGAACAATAACAATATAACAATCAATTTTCCGCCAACAAGTAAGCCCCTGTTCTTCAGCGATCATCTTATGAAATGACAAGAGATGAGTCATGCCCACATAGAAATAAATCCTACCGTTATTTTACATGTTTTACCCCTCGATCAATTAAATAGTTCACAAAAGTATGACACATTTTGTTTGGCGTGATTAATGTCAATCAAGATTCATTTGTTGTAATGTTGCAGGGTAGAACTATGAGAAATGAAATCAATAATGTGGCATAATAATAATGATCTATGAATAACCTGACAAAGGCATTACTGTGATGCGCCCTTCCTCAATATTGACAATAGATAGCTTTCTTTATAGATACAATTTACTTACAAACTTTAATAGACTGCTTGATCACGGCTGGGCAAGGCAGGTGCATGATGAATTGCGGCCACTTTGTATGAAATACATCCGTTTTATTTATTTGAAAATGAATTAGTTCCACGGAAATAAGTTTGAATGAAACTCGCCGGAATGAGTAAGATCCGTCGCAACAAAAAGTTGCCTGTTCCAAAATGTGAATCCATACAGTGTCACATCAGTCAATGTCATATAGTTCGGTAGTCTTCAAAACTGGAGTGATTTTCCAGTTCACCTGTCGGCCCTAAATGGCAAACTTATAATATATCAAATATACACATGTAGTTTTTGACACAAATGCATCTGAAAATGACCCTGTGTGAGTTTGAAAGATGCGCTTCTAAGAAAAGCTTGTCTCATTGAGCCAAATCGTGCGTCATGCCTATGAAAATAATACGAAAGTCGCACCAACGAAACCGACTCCAAACCGATCGATAGTATGTCATTGGTAATAACGTAATAGCTTTGATCGGGCTGGAGTCGGTCTCATCGGTGTGACTGTGGCATAGTTCCGGTTTCCCTTCTTGAATCATTTAAAATCGGGGAAATCCAAAATGATGTACCACTAATTCAATCCTTAAATTCAAATATTTACTCACCAAAGCAAAACCTAAGCGGAAACATATCTTTAAAATCCTATTGGTGACTCAACGGAAAGCTTCTTGTATTTTTAAAGGAAAAAACACACACCTCCGATTAATACCAATAATGTATTCCTATACAGAGATAGGCATTCTCCTTTTTTACAAGAAACTAACAAGGAAACCCTTGCAGAGATATCAGATTCATCCATTGAGAAAGCATGCGATATAATCATGCGATGTTATTGTGCATACATTCTAAATGGGTTTCAGAACCGGTAATCGATTCGAAAATAAAGAAAATGATAACCTTCGAAAGAAAAAAAACCCCGAAGAAATCAAATTATATCAAAGCATTTTAGGGCTCGCCGGACCTGAGGAGATTAAGTGTATCAAAATTTCAAAGCTGTACAGGGGCCTCCAGAACTAAATGTGAACATATCCATAATTTTTGTTTTCATTCTACTATACATGGAGAGTCGTCGCACAATCAGCCAAAATGGGTATGGAGCGTTCATACATTGCATCTTAACTTTGCAAGATTTTGCAGCGAGCGTGAACAAAAAAAAAATAACATGTGGATTTATTTTTGTTCATTTCTAATTTTTTTTTAGGAAAAAGATATATAAGTCGGTTTTATAGTATAGGGCTGACAATGGCAAGGAGCCTAATTGATGCATGATGTCATTTTCTTATAAATTCAAAGCTTGTCAGTATACTGATAGTTGCTAATATGATGTATGATGTCTCTATACCGTAAGTGGTTTTACCGTCTCGTTGAGCCTAATTCTCTCCCCTTTTTTACCCGCCCTCCGCCAAGCCATGGTCTTCTGTTTTCAATTCACTTCAATTTTTTTTTTGTCTCCAATTCCAGTATTTTATCTTTTCTCGATAAAATATAGGGCAGATGCCCCCTTTTTCTCGACTGTTAAAAATAGAACTGTAAAAACAGTAATTATTACTGCATGGCAGCTGGGCTCACAAAAGGTATGAATAATTTGTTTAATTACGATGCAAAAAAAAACAATGCAGAATACCGGATAACTGTTAAAAAAAAAACACACACCCACACACACAATTTTAACATTCATTTAACATGAAAATCGCCGTTAATTAACAAATGCGAACACTATGATAGATGCACTACATAACGTAACAACACGATAGATCGTTGGTATTTTTTTCAAATATTATTATATTTTACTCTGTTTTACATTTAACTTGTAATTCTAAGTTGCATATCACTGCACAAATACGTTTGGTTTGTTAAATCATTGTGTCGTCTGTTTTTTTATAAGGTAAACATCCTGAAAATTTACGATTTTTCTTTGTAAAATTACTAGTATTTTTAACAGTATACCGCCACATTATAGGAGATGACTTTCACTTGTTTTGTTTCGGTTTTCATGTCCGTTCTCACTTTGTCTAGGAGGTCCCAGACGTACTGTATCGCCATTTTTTCTCATCTTTTTTAAAGGGATACTCCGGGCTGAAGATATATATATTTAATCAAGTAGAGTAAAATTCACAGAGCAAAATGCTGAAAATCTCATCAAACTCCGATAATAAATAACGAAATAATTGAATTTTAAAGATTTGCATTATTCCGGCGAAACAGTTCTAGGCATGTCCTTATGAATATTCATTAGGTGGGCTGATGATGTCACATCCCCACTTAACCTTTTCTTATGTTATTAAATGAAATAATGATTGTTTGATTTTTTCATAAATTTGTCTCCATTATGATGAAATAAGTTGCCGCAAGAAGTGACTAATGCACTTAATCAGTTATCAATCTAGTTGTTTTAGTTTTTGGTAGAATTTTTTTGAATAAACCTAATTTCATATGTATGATAAAATACAATATGACAAGTGGGGATATAACATCATTAGCCAACCTAATGAATATTCATGAAGACATGCTAGAACTGTTTTACCGGAATAATGCAAATCTTTAAAATTCAATAACTTCGTTATTTATTATCCGATTTTGATCACATTTACAGCATTTTGCTCTGTGAATTTCTCTCTATTTGAAGAGCTCACTTGCAAAAAGGGTTAGGTCCAGTTTTCATCAAATTTGATTTTTTTTTTGTTTTTCTCAATTTATAGATTTTTAGTAGATCTTTAAGATGATACCAAAGAAAAGTTGAAATACCAATTAAAAGTGAACTAAAATTGCAAAGAAAAACTTTTTTTTTTTTAGGTCCACACATAATTTTTTTGGAAAAGAATATTGCAGGTAGATTTGTTTTATACCCAATTTTATGTTCTCATGGTAGGGTATCATGAAAATTTAGTTTCGCATAAGAATATTGCAATATGGGAGAATTAAATAAAAATTATTTTCTTGGACTGGACCTAACCCCTTTTAACTCTTCTGAAGAGCTCATTTGTCAAAAGGGGTTAGGTCAATTTTTCATAAATTTTATTGTTTTCTATCTCAAAACCTCTAAATTTTTAGTCGCTCTAATGATACGAAAGAAAATGTGAAATTCAAATGAAAACGTGAATAAAAGGGGCAAAGAAAAAAAAACACTTTTTTATCAAAAGAAATTGGATTCATTTCTGTTTGTTTACAAAAGGGGTTAGGTCCACATTGATTTTTTAAATATATAGAAAAAAAAACGAAGACAGGTAGATTTCTTTTATACCCAATTTTATGTTCACATGATAGGGTAGTACATCATGACAATTTAGTTTCTCATAAGAATATTGCAATAAGTGTGAATAAAAAACATGTTTTTTCTCGGAATGGTCCAAAGTGGACCTAACCCCTTTTGCAACCAAACTCTTCATTTATTGAGATATAAAGTATCTTCAGCCCGGAGCATCCCTTTAATAAGTAAAGGGGTATTTTTTTAAAGAATTGTGCTCTTCTAAATGCAAAGGATCTAATCTGGTCTCTAATCACACTCTTCCCAGAGCGAGATGAGGGACCAGTCCTGATGGAGTGAGATTTTGGTCTTTCAAGAGTGGGTTTAACTCACTCCATCAGGACTAGGACCATATAGGAGTGAGATGAGGGACCAGTCCCGATGGAGTGATATTTTGGTCTTTCAAGAGTGGGTTTAACTCACTCCATCAGGACTAGGACCATATAGGAGTGAGATGAGGGACCAGTCCTGATGGAGTGAGATTTTGACCTTTCAAGAGTGGGTTAACTCACTCCATCAGGACTAGGACCATATATGAGTGAGATGAGGGACCAGTCCTGATGGAGTGAGATTTTGGTCTTTCAAGAGTGGGTTAACTCACTCCATCAGGACTAGGACCATATAGGAGTGAGATGAGGGACCAGTCCTGATGGAGTGAGATTTTGGTCTTTCAAGAGTGGGTTAACTCACTCCATCAGGACTAGGACCATATATGAGTGAGATGAGGGACCAGTCCTGATGGAGTGAGAGTTTGGTCTTTCAAGAGTGGGTTAACTCATTCCATCAGGACTAGGACCATATAGGAGTGAGATGAGGGACCAGTCCTGATGGAGTGAGATTTTGGTCTTTCAAGAGTGGGATAACTCACTCCATCAGGACTAGGACCATATAGGAGTGAGATGAGGGCCCAGTCCCGATGGAGTACGTGAGATTTTGGTCTTTCAAGAACTCACTCCTTCAGGACTAGGACCATATAGGAGTGAGATTAGGGACCAGATTATATCCTTTGCATTGACAGAGCATTATGATTAATTATTGCACTTATGCCCAAATTCACACACTGTTCCTTTTGAAATATTTCATATTTTATACAACAAAAAAGCTTTTCATGATGATTAACAGTTAAAGAATCCACCTGCACTTTGCATTATAGGAAAATTTCCTTTCGGAGTAGCAAGATTTTACTTGCCAAAATGTAAGTAACTAGTACTGGAAACTGCAATCGGTTGATACATAACCATATTTTATTGCATCACAAATGTCTGGCAAAATAAGCATGTTGAATAGGTCTACTATTAATTCAAATGATCTTTATACGCTGTATAAGTGGGTCATGATGCGAAGCTTTTCCTCTTGAAATTTGCAAGTTCCCTTGCTTGTAAAATCGTTGCATCGTAGTTTCACGCTCCTTCGCATACGGGTAAGAGAAACAACCTTTCTCGAGGGCTAAACGGCATAGCCCACCCCCACACTTTCTTTTCCAAAAATCGTGTACAAAAACGTAAAAATTACCGACCATCTGATTGTGATTTTCTTGCATGTCCAGCCCCCCCCCCCCCCCCACTTTCTATAAACCTTTCCGCGGCCCTTGATTTCTGGTTGAAATTGCCAAGTTTTAGAGTCTGTTAAAATGATAATTACGCTCTCTCTCGCATAAAAGTATCTCACGCGTACTATAAAGCATTGTCTTCATATAAACCTACATCTTTGAAATATTTTATGACACTGATGTACCCCCCCCCCCCCCACCATTATCAACGTACAAAACAGCTTCTCATGCACCCCTTCTTCCCGCGCCCCACCCGCTTATCAAATACATTTTGCACTACTGACTTGAAGGGTACTTTATTTTCAACTAGTTACTCTACTTTCTAGTCATTTATCTTTCGTCTCCCTTTCTTTATGTGAGGTCGCCTCTATGTCAATAACTTCAAAATTTATAAAATCTGCAAAGCCAGACTTCATTTTGAGAAGCACGCGTACACAATATTCTCAAATTCGGAAATGTTGTTTTTGGTTTTCTGTTATTCGTACATCATAATGTATTGCACCGGAGCATTTATACTGTTTTCTGCAATTCACGTTGTGAAGGCAAATGATGTGTCTAAATTCATACACACAACCCACCTGCATGGGAATACCAGAATGTGTAATCGATCTTGTATTTTTCAGCGATGCACACGAATCTGGCAGAATATCGTGATCTGCGCATGCGCTGGGGAATCCCAACATTATTTTCGTCTGGGGTCCAGGCAAGGCATTATAGTCTTGCACACAGAACGAAAGAAGCAAGAGATTAGGGGTCGACAACCTGATCTGCTAACATATCTATCTATCTATCTATCTATCTATCTATCTATCTATCTATCTATCTATCTATCTATCTATCTATCTCTGTCTATCTATCTATCTATCTGTGTATCTATCTATCTATCTATCTATCTATCTATCTATCTATCTATCTATCTATCTATCTATCTATCTATCTATCTATCTCTGTCTATCTATCTATCTATCTGTGTATCTATCTATCTATCTATCTATCTATCTATCTATCTATCTATCTATCTATCTATCTATCTATCTATCTATCTATCTATATATCTATCTATTTATCTATCTATCTATCTATATTTCCATCTATCAATCCATCCATATATCTATACTCGTATAATTATCTAGCTCTATATCTTTCTACCTACATTATGTGTCCATGTACATTCTGGTCTAGAATGTTTTATCAGATAGATATTTGAAGGAGGCTCGCCTGGCAATGACCCACATGATAATGTTCTTGGGTTCAAAAGTTCGACATGGATCAACAAAGAAACAAACCAAGTTGAAGCAATTCTGACTGGTTTTCCCCCAATATCTTGAATATCTTTCTGATCAAACATTCTATACCAGCATGTGCATATATGCCTACAGCCCCCCCCCCCGTCCCTCCTCCCGCCTAAAATAAGTTGTGTATTCAATGCAGGGACGGCACAAGGGTATTTTCATGGGGTGAAAATGACCAAAGAGAATGTCATATTTTTTCTTAATTGAATAAAAATTCCAAATTTCTGTTTCAACTTCATTTCCCCCCTCTTTTCATCTGTTTATTTTATTACTACTACTTTATAATAATAATAATAATATGCAACATTTATATAGCGATTAATACAAATGTTTCTAAGCGCTGCATACTATTACCCCGGCTTTAGCACGGTTACCCTGATCGGGCGCATCGAGCATTCAAGGAATTCCTTCCTACCAGGTACCCATTTACTACACCTGGGTCGAGAGTGTCAATGGACTTGATAATCATGGGATGCGATCGTGAAGTTTAGATTGTTCTTGTATTAAAAAATGTCACAATTTTTCCTTGCTTGCTTCGCTTTCTCACAGCTTTTCAAGAAAATTTGCCTGTGGGGGTGGGGGGTCATCACGTCACTGCCTGCAGCGTATTGTTTTTGGAGTACCATCCATCAGATAAACAAAATAAAGAAACATAGAAAACGTGCAACAGAAGCAAAATAGAGAACAACATAATCATCATGATTATATACAGGTGAACATAAAACTTAGCACACATTACAGAGCACTCGGGCAGAGCACTAACGTATGTATGTATGCGGCACAATGCTCCCGGCAAATTATATGAATAGAGGTAAACTTTGCAATAATGGAGTGGCGCCCTCTCTCTTCCCTCGTGTCAGTCGTACGAGGTTCAAAGATGGGTTGACACAATGAGAACTGAGAGGAATGTTTTTCAAAAAATGGGAGGAAGATTTTCGCATCATTATAGATTATAAATATATATAATATGTATTTTTTACAAATCACTGTCTCCCGAATAAGCACTTTAATATCCATTACAGTTAAATGAATAGTAAGCAGCAAAAAGCAGTGATGTATTGCACAGTGAGCTCGGTACTGAAGGCTGTGCCTATATGAAGCGTTACTCCATCTTCAGAGGGAGAGTTTTATACAACAAAGAAGGTAAAACAGAATCCACAGGTTTTTTTTTTATTATTTGAAGAATAGTTAAGGGATCACCATCTTCACAATGCATTTTTTTAATTTCATAGTTGTACACAGTTAATCGTGAAAGTATGAGGAAGTATTGAATTCAAATTAAGGCAGTTGTTTGAAAAGCATTGTGGGTAAAGTTAAAGGTCCACCCAGGGTATAGAACTTCATATTAACCTCTAAATTATTTTATTATCATAACCACCCACGGAATTGTAAGTTCTTTGAATTGTTTATTTGTTATTGGATCGAAGGGACTCCCAAGGGAAAACCCCTCTCCTTCCCCTAAATGTTTATCTTTATAAGAAAAATATGTCATCATTTCATCTGTTAATCTTTTTCTGTCATACATTTTCCAATCAATGTGAAGTTAGTAATAGTTTTTTTTTCTAGCGGAAGCAAATTTCATTGACGATCGCGTCAACATTCCCGTGTGGTAAATCAAATCCAATTTGTTTTCTTTGAAATTATAAATAGCGGTCTAAATATTATGAATAGTGAACACATCACGTGGAAGTGATTCTTAAACAAATGAAAGCAATCCATCCTATTCGAGGTCAAATTAATAGCTTAATCGTGGAAATCATCAGGAACACGATGGGAAACGGTTTTTCTGATCATGTTTCATCCTGTATGAAAAGAATATAAATAACAAATTAATAAAGAAATATTATATTTACTGAAGAAGAAAATAAAATAAAACTAATGTCCACACCCTTGACGACAAGCGGTTTCAATTAAAACCTGTTTCAACTTCCCACACAAAATAAAAACCCATTTACGTTATTGAATAACACTTTCGGTATTATCAAGGATGCTTTTATAACTACTACACCATATACACCTTGCAGTGAAGAAAATTAGTTTCTAAACTGCAAATGCATTTGTAACTCTGCTCTTGTAATAGGCCTACTTTTATTTCATTAAAAGGCACGCAATATCATCCGATTCGCTATAAAAGAAAATCACAATATAGAAATAGAGAGGGAAATGAGGACATAATCAGTAAAATCTTAGGAAAAAAAGGACTGGAACCCTTTTGTCCTGTATTTGGAACCGTCGATGAAAAGTGTTCACAAAGAGGTTATTTACGTGCTCAAGAATCTTAAATGGATTTTTAAAGAACCTAAAAAGGTTCCAAAGTGGCTGTTCAGGGTAATAAGAACGATTTAGGGAAAGCTTAAAAATGAAATGTTACATCAACATTTGCATGGTTAGAAGAGTGACAACCTTTCCCAAAATATATATCCAACTTTGCATTGCGCTGAATACAACATTTAAAGTGTTAGGTCGAACCATTTACATTTAAAGTGGTAAATGCAATATTTAGGAAAAGGCTCATCCAACCTCCTCCAGTGCTGGTATAATATTTCGCTGTTTTAGAGTGGAGAGTTAGATTGGCTTAAGAGACAAATCGGAAATATGTAGCCATAATGATGTCATTGACATTTCTTTAAAATGATAATATTTCATACATTCCAATATTACATCAGACAGAAACAAGTCAGATATGGTTTCTATACAGTGTGTGTATCAATAAAAACGGAACAGTTTTGAAAAGTCAATCAAACTTTTGTTAGAAACTATAA